>NW_017306270.1:118774-137540 GCF_000935625.1 Nanorana parkeri
CCTGCTGGGAAAATGCACTGTTTTTGTCCTACCCACTCCTCCCTGACCCATTCGCCAGGACAGAAAGTGAGGGCAAAGTCATAAGTTTGAGTTGTCACCATTACAGGGCTAGAAGGGTAATCTTCCAATGAGAACATTTGTTCCAATGACAACAGTCTAAGTGTTCCAAATACATAGATTTTCCTCGCTTCCTGTTGCATGTCCAGGACAGGAAATTCGGGGAAATCTCCCCACCAGAACACAAATGGTGGGGGGTCTGCACATTGAATTTAAAAGGGAGTAATGCTGGCCATTAAAATTTAGTTATTTCCTGTTCAGCTCTTTTGAATCCCCCATCCGGGCTAAACAGCGTGATAGGCAGCAGCCATTGTTAGGCTAACTGTTTTCAAGCTAGCTCCTTTGACAAAAGTCGACTAAAAAATCAACAGTTGTCAAGCTAGTTGGTGTCGGCAAGGGCCACACATGAACCTGATTTTGGCAGTTTCAGCAGGAAAGGACAAAATTTGATCTGTGTATGGCCAGCTTAACCCTAAGGTCACTAGAGGTCTATTTAGCTTTTGATCTTGTGCATTGTTAAATGTTCAAGAGCAGCTGTTGTTAAAGTGTTTAAAGACCGGACTGTCAGCCGAAAATCTGGGTCTGAACGTGCGAATTGTTACCATCAGCCACTAGTCAATGTTAGGGCAGAACGGAGAGTGGCAAGACTGGTACAAGACAACAGAAGGGCAACAGTGCAGTGTCAGATTCCTCGCATCACCTTTCAACATCTCGTGGAGTCACGAGGCGGCCCAACGAAATACTGATGGGGTGGTCATAATAATCTGGTGTGTGTGTGTGTGTGTGTAAAATATATATATATATATGTATGTATGTATTTTTTTTTATTTTTGTACTTCCTTTTTATCATTTAAAAGCAGTCTGGAGGTCCCCTCCTCTTTCACAGTTAACATTGTAACTTTGTAGCCAGCCACACGTTTGGAGGCTGCAGCAGGGGCTGTTCTGTGTCAGACTAGATGTATATAAATTGGGTCATCTCTGAGCTCAGATTCTCAGTTGAGCAAGTAGATGGTGACCATGGATGATGCCTAAACAAAGGGCACCATCCTTCTGGAGAGAAAAGCAAATGAAGCAATCAGGATAAGTACTGTCCTCTCTCGACAATACACTTGCGCATTACTTTGACATGCATGCACTTAACATGAAAATGACCTCTGGTGCTAGGTCTGCTTCAAGTATGCATGCATGAGGGGTGAGTCGTATGTGTTTACTTTGTATGTATTTGCGAGCAGTGTGCCTTTTAAAATGTTCTTAGCCCTGTCCGGTTTTTTTTTTTCCTCCTGTGTTTTTAAAAGGCGTTTGATTGCATTGACATGACATTTATGACGTCTGATCTATGGGATCTATAATGGTTCTGGGGATGGCAATAAAACATGTAAAAAGAGTAGATGAGATATGAAGAGTGTATGCAATATTTATTTACAACATCCATTACCGGTCCATCGGTCCTGCGATGGAAGACCCAATAAAAATGGCCCAGAAGACGTATATTGCTCTAATTGTACCATGTCAAGGCTTGTAATTCCTCTCTTATGGTTTTCCTGATGCTCGGGGTTGAAGGGAAGAGGCTCGCTATTCAAAGTGCTGTAAAATTTTAGCCCCCCCCACTATGTTTATGTTCCCATTCACAACAACATACATTTTAAAAAAACAATAGTAGAATTATTTATAATATTCTATCATTCTAGTTGATTGTTTTAGGCCTCATGCACACACAACGCGAGAGCACATTTGTATATTGCGCATATGCATGCACTATATGCAATCCCAAAATGCATCATTCTTAATAGAAATTTTAATGTACTGCACGTGCGCACACGCGTGTAAAATACGCATCTCTGGTCCATTCTGATTTTGCTCATCTTTACGCAGTGCAAATATACGGCTCCATACGCAGCTATGTGTAATGGAGCCATTTATTTGCATATGGAAAAAATAAGCTGCGCCATCTATACACAGCGTGTTGTACGGCAGTGTGAATGAGGCCTAAAGCAGGATTGATATATAGGATAGCTTCTATTGCTCACACTGACTGTCCGTATGTTTATTTCGGGATATTTTTAAGGACCGATTTTGGATTGAAAGTGCATTAACATGCAATGTACCACTTAAACCTTGATCTTGTAAAGTCCCAGCATATCCTCTCCTGTTATAACATCAGCATTGTAATAGGAATACATACTGGAGGTGTTTCTGATAATCCAATCAAAGCTTACAAGAAAAAATCCCTTTTTATTTAGTGAGCGCTGCCTTCAGTCTGCCAATCACTTCCAACAACTTCCTGGATTCCCAGCGTGCTTTGTATACCTTTCCCTGCTGCTTGATGTGATGCAATCTCCATTTCTCAAAACTACATATCCCAACATGCATTGCTTCCAGCAATCAATGATGTTACATTGCTCAGACGCTGAGTTGTAGCTCAGACAACAGGCTGAAGGTGGTGACACTGGGAAGAGCATAATCCCAGGGCTGAGTGAAATGGTGTCAGTGCTTTGAGGAAGTCCATCCTATGGGCATCTTCAATCAGTAAGTTTACAGACTTCTAGATGGATGTGGTTATTAGGAAGGGGATAGAACTTCTGGAAATTCAGTATAGAAATACAGATCAATTTTTGACCATAGATACAGTTTACCCCTTTTTTGTTGGGACAGCATACATATCTAGTTCACAACTGATGAGGGAGATCTGCTAGCACAGTACATATGGGGTTAATTATGGTAAACATTACTCCCCTGCTTAACATTACATAGTAGGGAAAAGGTAGGAAAGAGGGGTGCATCAGCTAGTCTTTACTCTGCCTGAGCTTGTGGTTTTGTCTATGAAGGCTGGAGAAGGAGGGAGCATTGGGGGTGACAACTCCAGTTTATGTGCAGGTCAACGAGGATTGGAGAAAGTTTCCTGGCTTGTGTCCTGCAGAATAATTGGCGGGGGAATGAACCAAAGACGCGTTGTTGCTCAGTCCAGCCAAGAAATACCAAATCGGTTATAAAGCTCACTACAAACATTACAGTCTGAACAACCTCCTTTAGGTCTTCCAGAACTATGTAGTGCAAGGGCATACCTGATTGGGTAGATTAGGGAACTCCTCATATTACACAGTTTTGGTAAGTTGATTGTTCAAAGATTGTATGGTCAGATTGTAATGTGGATGGTGACTCTTAGGGGTACACATAGGGGTCTTTTCATAAACTATCCTCGGGGCCCTTCGAATATCTTAACATTCGTTCTGTATGGATATTTGTTAAAACAAATGTTCTTTTGTTGGTTCTTCACAAGGCAATGTATTTGTACAGTTTTCATGTAATAACACATTATGGCCACTAGATGACGCTGAGGAGCATAGAAAATACTAATTTCCTAAGGTCCTTTTAGCTCCATCTAGTGGCCATAATACAATATGAGGTGAAAACATTCGAAAAATGAATTGCACTTGTAAACAAAATAACTAATGTTCATTTGGCATGATGCTGCACAGTGCAAACTTTGACAGATATTCACAGGGCATATGGGCCATGCAAATTGCTTATAAATAAACCCCCTTAGGGTTTTTTTGTTTTGGACAGCTGTGAAGAAAAAAACCTGCAGCCAGCATAACATGCATTCAAGATATATCAAATACATAGGCATGTGATTCAACAATTCAACTTGCTGGCATCCATGCAAAATTGGAAGTATGCGTTTTAAATGGAATTAGCCTCTAATGCAACTCGGAGACTCTGCACTTTGCAATTATGACACGTTCAAAGTATACTTTTTACTGTAGGCCATATAGTAAAACTGAATAAACATTAACTTGTATGGTTTATAGATTAAACGGTCACTAACCCTACATAAACGGCTCATAAAATAAATCACAAGAATCTAAAAGTATTTAAAATGCAGTTGGCGTTGAGCAGCAATAGATTTCAGCATACAGATCACTTTGTCATAGAAGGATACCTGCAACTGTCCAGAGAAGGTGTCAATTTGCCACCATGAACCTAGCATGGCACAGTACTAGACTCAACAATAGTGATTGTGTACTATTCCATAATAGCATGCTTGTCCTATGAGGGCCGGTGCACACCTAGGTGATTTATTGCGCAAAACACAGATGCCAATTGAAGTCAATGGAGGCTGTTCACACCTTTTGCGGTTTGTCGCGTGGACTGAATCGCCTGTGCTGCGAATAGGTGCAGGCGCTAGTTTCAGGTGGTAGTCGCACAGTTTGGGTCCCATAGACATCTGTATGCAATGAAAACCACGCGATCGAAAACAGTTTAGCATCTGAATCTCCTAGATGTGCACCTAGCCTAAAGCTGCCCTTACACCTTGCAATCATCGGACGACACTTTTTCGATCGAACCGTCGTACTCATTTTTTTTTTTTTATGGCGGTCCTATCCTCCCCCGTTTATCGCAAGGTTGGATCAGCGGTAATTAAAAGAGAGCACCTGGACGAATTGCGGTATAATCGACCGCACCTATTTTCGTCTGCGCATGTGCAGTGTAAATCGTACAACTTTTGACGTACGGAAACGCCACCAACCTTGCGAAAATCGCACGATCGACCGACGTTTTCTAACCTGCTGGTTAGTCAAGTCGATCGATTGCACAGTATTTGCAGTTGTGCACTGCCCATCAACCTTACGAATATCGGAGGAAAACGTGATCGCATATACGAAAATCGTAAAGGGCACTTTTTAGACTGCCCAAAGTTCATAACCCAGGACGACCAATCGGAACATATCTGCAGATGGCTTGGTTAAGAGGTGATTGCTGATTTGGCTTGTGTAGATTATGCCACTTGTAAACCTGTCATAACAATTCTCTTTGGGAAAGCAAAGTACAAATGTCTACAGTAACAACTATAGTCTGCGGGGGGAAATGTATTCAACGTTTATCTTGAAAATAAATATAGAAAATCTTTTGGGTGAATATTTCAGCGGGAGGCTCATGGACAGCCGCCAACGCAAGTGATAATGGACCTATCATAAAACATTTTTTATTTTATATAATATACATTTTTTTGACGTTCTTTAAAGGAGAACTATGAGGTGAGTGCTTTTCACTCACCTCATAGTTCTAGCCGACCTGTGACAATGAGACTGTCACAGGTCGGCTTAGTAGATCGGGAAGTGAGTGAACACATACCGGCATTCGCTCACTTCTCGATCCTGTCACGGCTCTCTGCCGTGACAGGGGAGGGGCTGGATTCCCCCCTCCCCGCTCCGATCCCCCAGCACTGACTGGCGGAACGGACAAGGGAGGGGGCGGGTACAGCTGGCTCTGCCTCTAGATAGTCACGCAGCTGGGCGGATCCCGGCACAATTGTCGGGATCCGCTTCAGCTGCAGCGTCTCGGTATACTGCGGCGTCTCACTATACCGCGAGTTGTAGCTCGCGGTATACTGAGCTTAGGGTGACGGGAGGACGCTAGTATGTGTCCTCCCGTTACCCTAAGGAGAACTATTGGGAAAAGCCTTAACCCCATAGTTCTCCTTTTAAGCAATAAGAACTAGATGCAATGTTAGTCATAGATCAAACTGCTGATCAGACTGCTGATGCACGTCATTCCCAGTTTACAAGGCTCTCAATGACAAGTGTCTAAAGGAATAACAGGTGTGAAATAAATAACCAATAAGGACGACATTGGAGGTTGTGTGTATACCCAATGGTAAGACCAGAACGGATAATCTACATAATTTCCACAACATGCATAACTATCTCTACTGTCCAATTAGATATACATGTTATGTGTACACAAGCTGCCTTAGGTGTTGGGACTCCTTCCCAACAGCCTCCACTGTAAAACACATGCGCACTGGTGTCTGTTGTGGTGTTACAATGCATTCCATGGTTTAGCTTCTTTGATTTTTGTAATTCTACTGAGGTGAGACGCAAATTACACTTCATTCAACTCTATGCACTGCTGCATGGTCCGACTTTGTGCCATGCGGTGAGATGTATTGTGCTACATAAATATGCAAACGTGCTGCATTTTTGCTCAATGCAGTGTTATGGTGCAAAAAGGGTACATGGGAAAACGGTTGTTTTTTTTTTATTTGCGCCTTTTGGGTTTAGCCTGAGTTGGTCTATGCAGACTAGCACAGCTAAACGGACAGAGTGTAAATGTATTTTACCTCTCTGGAGATTGCGGTCTCCCACACAGGACTGGGCCTGTGTAGCGGAAAAAAGTGATTTGATCTTCCAGCTTTGTGGGGATTAAGAGCTGTGCTGCGACTGAAGGATCACGCCATTCACCCTCTCCTTCCTGTCCCCTCATCCATTCACAGAACCCCTTGTATTCACAGAATGCAAGGCAATCTGTGAATGGACATGAGCTCCTGTCATTCATCTGCCCGCCTCCATTCACAACACCTTACACTGAGTGAATATAATACAAGGACTTCTGTCAATGGACGAGGTGTCGGGGAATGTGAACTGTGCGATCCTTCAGTCGCAGCCTCTCACCCTTGCACCAGAAGATAACCGCTGTGGGGGGTGTCCAGCATCAATGGAGGGAGGATTTTAACGGTAACCGGTTAGCGTACCCAAAATGCAGTGTGTCGGACTTCATAGTGGAATGCGATGCAATAAATTGGTGTAATCCATCTATTCATGAATATGCTTTTATCTTTTATAATTGATGCATGGCAACGTGTCCAAAATAAATAGGTCTGTGACCGATGCAAAGAGAAATTGTTTAAAGCTCAGTTCCTTGTAGTAAAAATGGCCACCGCTTTATACATCAATATTACCTAAAGTCTGCAGGCTCGTGACACTTTTTCTGAGTAAATGGCACATTCTATGACACAACCAGCTTTGAATATTTCTACTAGTCACTCTCTTGCCTTCGTCTTTTTATAAAACCAGCACCCGCCGATGCATTCTAAGCACAGTCTTGTTGTCTTGCTTTTCATACGTAACACCGGTCTGGACTGTAAGAAGCTTAAGCTGAGTAGATTGTCTTGTGTGTTCACTGTGGGTCAGTTGGGTAGGTCACCCATCCTCTTCCTATATGGAACACGTAAGCTAGAAGTTACCTTAACTAACCTATAGGCCTGTAATACATGGTGGGTAGAGAAATGGTTGATTTTAAACATTTCTGCACCTCCTCCGGTTTCCTTCACTGCTTGGTGATTCACTGCCTTGGAGCAAGCATTGTGAATGCCAAGACACCTTATCTGCTTCTCCCAGTTCAATGACTAGCCAAGCAGCGGAAGGCTGAAGATGATGGCTCTGGAGTGCCTATCTCCAAAAAACAAGCCGGTGATGGTATCTCCCATAGTTCTCTATTGACAGCTTCCCTTTAATCACTGTAACTGTGTGACAATGACAGGCTGTCCACCCAAAACCTGGCTTTTTACATTTTGGTACTTGCTGGAGATTTACGAACCAGCCAGATATCTGTGTGTGTGATGTTGAATGATTTTACATTGTTGTAATGCTGCATTTAAAACCAAGAACAAAAAAAATAATATACTGCAGCTTACCTGGGTATGGTTGTATTTTTCCTTTTATATGTATTGGGTGATCCTGCCACAAACAGCACTCTTGATCTAGGGTTACAATACTCGCTATATTGTATCTACTATGCACTGATACTAGGTATCGGTGCCGACACAAAGAATACTTGTACTCGCCCAAATGCTCCGATACTTACCCCTGATACCAGAACTTGCCTCTGACCGCAAATGCCCAAGCAAGCATGGAGCCGGCTTCCATTCCAATCTGGAAGCCGGGACGACGGGTCGTGATCCGCTGACAGGCTTCCTGATAATCTGGCCACACGGCACTGGTACCGAAAAAGCGGTATCGGTGCATCCCTAGTACCTACGAAGGAGACGCATTGTCACCCTAACAAAGGACTAAAGATCACCTCCCCTTTGCCTCATATTCGTAACACACGGGTAGGGTGTTTTTGGTCCACAGAGGTGGCTTAAACAGTGTAATTGATAACAGTCCAACATCCGCAGCAAGCACAGGAAATTTTCCGCTTGTTAGATTTCTGGCAGGATCAATGGGGATTTAACAAAAACACTAAGTGGTATATTTGAAGTGTATCTACATCCGTTGTTTGTTTAAGTTTTGGATAGAGTGGTGACGGATTAGAACTTCTGTTCAGTTGGATGGATTAATTCACTTCCTGTCTGGTAAAAGGTTGTCCCTAGGACTGAAAGTGAGGGCAGATCTCTCGGATAGCCTTAAAACCTTCCCCTTTCTATCACAACCCCCAAAAAATGTGGGCATATACCAACAGTGGTCCTCAACAGGCAGGACTACATGATGCCCAATAGATTTATTATTATTTTATTTTTTCCCAATTCCCTGAACACCTCCAGGTATTCCTGGTTTTGGATTAGTGATGGTATCTTAAAGCAGGGTTCGACAAACCCCAGGAGCCAAGTGGCCAATGCTGCTTAAAATGTACAGCTGGTGCCTATCTTTTGAGGCTTTCTATGGTTCTATTTGCTTTCTATGTCTATGGAGACCAAAGATACTCGGAGAAAGATTGGGCTTTAAGCCAAACCAAACACTCTAACAAGGACCCGGCAGTGCCAAGTATTTGGGGACTTTAAGGCCCCCCCCCTTTTATTTGTTTTTTGATAACATGTAGCACAGGGCATACATTACCTCATATTCCAGAGTGTGGAAGTTTCCCGGAGGTTTCAGGAGCTGCTGCTTCGTCTAACGCCTGACATTGTCCCGATAACGCATGCTATATCTCTTGGCTGGAGTACAAGTCCCGAGTTTGCAAACCGTTTTCATTCCTGTCTCTAACATGACAGAACACTGACATATGACGTGCCACTGAGTTATACCGGCACAGGTATGAAAGCAGCTACGTGTTGTGGTGTTGGAAACAGTTATGCACACTGTTATGAAACTGGGAAACGGCGTGTTGTGTCGGGTGAGGCCCGACGGCATTTCCAGAACAGTGGAGATTGGAGAGGAATGACTTTCACATCAGTCACACTCTACTACTGCTACGTCCTGAATATTACTTTTTTTTTTAAATTATTCTTCGGCTCCATTCACACTGGAGTAGCTGTCGGCGCATATTCGGCTGTATGGATACGCGCGGAGCTGCTCTAAACAGAGAAAACAATGCACTTTAATGGGTATCGTTCAGACCATTGCGGGCACCGCACAGTACTAAACAGTGCAGCCCCCAAAGTAGTACAAGCACGATAATCCGGCGGATTCTGCACGTTCGCAGTTATTGGGCACAAATGAGCGCCATCCGTGCCGATTCAAAATTGTTGTGTTTTCGACTCTCATTGTGTTCCACGCAGGAAACTCAAACTCTATATGTGAACGGAGCCTAAGGGCGATTTTTGCAATATCCCTAGGTAAACGGTTGTGGAACGGTCCTATTGAATTTTCGGGTGGCAGTAAAAACGCAAATCAACTGCCTATTTTACCACACCTTTGTCGCCCATATAAAGACCCTTTATGGTTTACATATACACTTTCATAAAGGGGAAAAAATAAGTTTCAATTGGCTGCAACATTGTAACAATCATACGATTTGCATACACTGTTGTGACTAGATCACTTTAAAGGGAATGACAAGCTGGCTTCTGATGCTGCTAAATTCTCAAAACTTTCTTCTTAGCATTGAGACCTATTGCAAAGGAATACCTATGTATGTCATTTTCAATTTGACCCATAGTTACACTTTAGGCTAGGTTCACAACTAAGCAATTTATCGTGCAAGTTGGGCCGCGCAATATCACGCATTGAAGTCAATGGAGCCTGTTCATACCTTTTGCGGTTTGTCGCGTGGACAGGTGCAGGAGCACTTTTCGGGCGGTTGTCGCACGGTTTGGGTCTCATAGACATCTCTATGCATTGAAAACCGCACGTTTTTCAATGAACAGTTGCGCGATCGAAAACTCAAGACCATCAAACAGCTCTGCATCTGAATCGCCTAGGTGTGAACCTAGCCTTAGGTTAAATGATAATTTGGTACAGTCTCTTGCTCACCTACAACATGTAGTAAGGCAGAAATGGAAGACAAAGAGTAACTGAGGATACCACTTAGCTGACAGATGGGTGCGCCCTTTCCCTTTTCGAGTGGGGTAATAAGTTGCCTGTATCTGGACTACTGTAATAAGCACGTCCAAGTTTTAGTTGTTCCCTTTTGCAGACAGTTTAAAAGCAGCTGACGCCTCTGGATGGGGACTGAACAAACTGAGCCCTCATCATCCTTAATTACATAGATAAGTGTGGATAAAATAAACACTGGGCATTCTTCTGTGTCTAATGTTCTTGGCCTCCGTTCCACTGCTCGCAGTCCTGATCTTTGACTTGATGTGTAATTTTTAAATAGTATTTGTTTGCAGATTAACTGTTTTAATTAGGAACAGACAGTGATGCATGTGAAAAAGATTTATGCTTAAAGTGGACTTAAAAGATCTAGAAATATATATATAGATAGATGGATGGATAGATAGATCTATAGATATAGATCTATATATAATTTTTATCTTGAAGCGTAACTCTGGGATTTTCCAAAAACTGGGGCTACCCATGCACTGCAAGGAATAACTGCTCGTTTTGGTCCAGGGGTACAAATAAAGGAAAGATCCTCTATCCTATCTCGCTGATGGACCAGTGCCCGCAGCCTCTTTTCGTCTTCTCGGCTACTAGAAATGTCTCCGCAGCCTCTTCTCCCCCGGGGCGCGGGCAGTCTAAACCCCGCTGATGTTATCGCATCTATGCAAGGTCCATTCACTTGCATTAGATGTGAGGACGCCGAGGGACACTCCACAGCTGGAGCAGAGGGTGAGAGGTGAGGGATCACCACTGGAGGCTCTAGGACCGGGGAAGTGCATCTTTCTTCCGTTCCCTAGACTAAAAGGAGCAGTTAACACTTGCAGTACAGGGGGGTAGTCCCACAGCAAGGGTTAACGTTTGAAAATCCGGGAGATTTTCGGGAGATGTGAAATATGCTGTGTACACCTTTTTTTATATTCATTGCTTTTTTATTCCTATGTATTCAATCAAAATGCTGCTAGCATATTTTTTACAGTCACTTAGAATGGGCAATTAGTGTGCCTCAAAATGTAAAATATTTCACCTGTTATTTTCGAGAATACTGTGCCCTACAATGCAGAGCATGTCAATTGTGGTGTGCTTTATGTGTGTTGGGGTGGCAATCAGAATGAAAGACGATGCACTTATGCAGCCTATAGCTAGCCAATCACTAGGCCTGAGCACTGTCCTATGACTGGGTGAGTGACATTACTATGACTCCAGCAGGGATTGCGGGTCGGGTGTGTATATTGGGGTTGGGCATGCCATTTGCAGAGATGCTGTCAGTCTGCCCTACTTGTGCAGGGTGATGGTGACTCTTCAAGGGTAGTCCTTTATGTCTTATTGTCCCGCCATGAATCCAAATATTTGTTTTTGATGCAGAGGCAGCCCAAAATGATTGTGCTACTTATCCTACCACATTTGAATAACATTGTAGCTTGGTGTGTTAAGGTAAATCAATCTTTTTTACATTACTATAATGTGCTGATGGAAGGATTGTTGGAGTAATGCTTTCATTGCATGGAAGGTCATCTGTTTGATGCAGATATTTATTCTGGTCTAAAAAAACACTCCAATCAAATGTATAAAACATCTTGGTTTTGGCTACAGTGCCAATGGAAGGTATTCGCCACCATTTTGTTTGAACAGAGACTCTCTGGGTCAAAGTGAAAACAAATCTCTGCAAAGTGATTGAAATGAGCACAAAATAATTGTATAAATGTTTACCTCCAAGTCAATATTCAGTAGAGGCGCCATTGGCAGCAATCGCAACCTTGAGTCTGGGTGGTTAGGTCTCTTTCAGCTTTACACATCTTGACACAGTATTTTCCCCCATTCCTCTGTGTTTCAAGTTTGCTTTGAGATCGTGAGTTAACCGCACGTTCTCTATTTGATTGAAATCTGGACTCTGCCATACCAGGACATTAACATTGCTATTTTTATACCATTCTTGTACTTTTGCTCTGAGTCATTGTCATGCTTGGTAGAAAAATATTCTCCAAAGGGTCAGGGTTCTCGCAGGCTGAATCAGGTTTTCAATGGTCACCAGAGATAAATTCACCTAGCAGGGGGGCGCATACGGCAGTAAAACTTGACTGAGGGTATACACCCTTACTGTATCGGAAACTTTTTGACTTTTCAAATACTTCAATGATTGATTTTAACTGTGCTCTAAGTGATAGTCAATACATGGGATAGATAAAAACATTTTCCAATCTAAAGCTTTTCAATCACCTCTTCACATAACTGGAATATTGTTTTAAGTGCATTTCTTAATCTGATTTAGTGATTTTATTAGTTTTTTTTGTGTGGTTTTTAATCTAGCCACATGGAATTATGGGTACTTATGAACATCTTCCAAATTGTACTTTTGTTTAAAGCCCATCTCTGGGCAAACAAAAAGTGCCCTGGCAGAAAGGCTACACCCCTTATTGCAAGGGTTGATTACTCGTTTTTGTCAAGGGGTCTGGGGTAAAGCAATTATGTACCTGATCCTGCCTCCCTTAGGGTTGCTAGGCCGCCACCTAAAGCCTTTTCTTCTCTGGGCTTTGGTGGTCTGGAGACTGTTGACTTCATCAGTTCTAATCGAGGTTCCACGTACCTGCATTACACGTGAGGACGGCAAGGGACATTTCACCAGACCATGAGTGGAGGGGTAAAAGAGGAGAGTACCGAATACTGGGTGAGCAGGGAGGGGTAGTCCCACTGTAAGGGTACTTTTTTGGTTTGCCTGGAGATGGGCTTTAAAGGAGAACTATGAGGTGAGTGCTTTTCAGTCACCTCATAGTTCTAGCCGACCTGTGACAGAGACTCACAGGTCGGCTCAGTAGATTGGGAGGTGAGCGAACACATACCGGGTTCGCTCGCCTCTCGATCCTGTCACGGCTCTCTGCCGTGACAGGGGGAGGGGCTGGATTCCCCTCTCCCCGCTCCGATCTGCCAGCGCTGACTGGCGGAACGGACGGGCGAGGGGGCGGGTACAGCTGGCTCTGCCTCTAGATAGGCAGAGCCAGCTGTCGCTCACGCAGCTGGGCGGATCCCGTCATCTAAGTCGGGATCTGCTCCGGCTGCGGCGTCTCAGTATACCGCGAGCTGTAGCTCGCGGTATACTGAGCTTAGGGTAACGGGAGGACGCTAGTTTGTGTCCTCCCGTTACCCTAAGGAGAACTATGGGGAAAAACACTGACCCCATAGTTCTCCTTTTTAATGTTCCTCCAGGTTTGAAGATCCCAAGTGTATAACTGTCTGTACATCGGACAGTTCTGTTCCAGAGTACCACCACTGATTTTTCTTTTTCGTGTCATGGTTAAGTCTGGCAAAATTGCTCAGCTAGGTTTTATATTTCATTGGCTACCCATGGTTATCCATCTCATAAGCCTGAGATCTGATCCAGCTGAAAGCGGGCAGAGCCATCTGCTCACACCTTCCGCTGGACAGTCTTGGAGGAAATCTGAAATGGGTTTCCTCAAAGAATTGCTTTTTGTTTCCCTAAAATAAGGCCAACATCATATTCAACCAAAAGAATCATGCATGTGTATGCCATGTTCCATTTTCTCACCACAATCTAATATCTAGGAGTAGCTTTGGAATGTAGAGGACGGTCTGATTTGAAAACGTTGGATTATAATTTGCGTGCGAAAATGTAAAATGTGTTTAGCAGTCCTAGGTATGTTTTGCAAGGCAATGCCCATGTGACTAATTTAACCACCCTACAATTGTGTATAATTATATTGTTTTCTTCTACTCACTAATACAATACACAAAGTAGACAGTAAATTGCAGTGGTAAAAAGTATCCACGTCTGCAACGTATTTCTGAAGATAGCACATCTCCCGTGACTCCTAAACTACTTTAATTGGGGTGTTCTGGATTTAAAGGGACTCTATTGAAAAAAAAATATATACATATTGGATTCAAAATTGTACTATTACAGATTTTAGTTTTGCCGCTTGTACCTGTCTGTACTAATTTTCTGTTGTGTATATTATTTAGCTCTAAACATGTGATAGCAAAGATGGGCTCGAGTTCAATATTCATTTTTTTTTTAGTACAATCATAATTGCAGGAGCCTTTATCTTTTCTATTTAGGATACATTAGGGGAGGGTTACATCCCCTGCCAAGCTTTTAATGCTGGCAATGTCCCCATTGAGGAAATGTGACTCTCTACCCATTCCAGGTGGCACCAGTAACACTGTTTGGTTCCCTTTTTGTTTCCTGTCCCAAAAGTCACCAGTGACCCCCAACAGGCATATAGACCACAAACTACAGGCCAGTAAAATTACCCTCTCTAGCAGTACAATTCATGGAATCCTCTCCTAAAAGGATCAGTGATCATTTACAAACGCATAACTTGCTGGACCCTAGGCAGCATGGCTTTACGCAGGTCAAATCATGTCGGACAAATGTAATTTAAATGTTTTAGCTATATCACAAACACTTCTGACCAGGTCGGTCGGTACTGTTGACATGGCCTATCTTGATTTCTGCAAAGCAGTCGATAGGGTTCCACATAAGCTCATAAAAAAAGTTGTACAAGCTAGGATTTAATCTTTGGGTGGTTCAGTGGATTTGCAGTTGGATATATGATGGCTATCTGAGCGTTTTGTATATTTGGTCCATTCTGAACAGACTGGTACCTCAAGGTGTACCACAAGGCTCTGAACTAGGCCCTGTACTATTTAGTCTGTTTGTGATATAATAAAGGTTAGCAGGGCTTAGTCATACAATCGGAGGACTTCAGGTCCATAAGAGAGCACATAAGCTATCTTGGATAATAAGTAATTAATTTGATACAATATATATTTTTATAACTATTATGTTATTTAAAAAAAGACCTGTTCTTTTCATCCCCCTATACATTGTAAGGCATTCATTTTGTCTACCAGGTCCGTACAGAGTTCCATTTTGCAGTTCTAAATGCCATCTCTAGCTTCCAGTAAACCTTGTGCCCCTCCCTAGGATAAATAATTCACCGCAGTGTAAGGTAATGTGATCTTCCCATTTGGGAAGAATGACTCTGATCAGATAATATTTCTGCCTTTCTCTCAGAAGTAGCCCAGCATCCTATCTCACAGCTGCTAACATCCTTTATAGGTTGTCTTTTAACAAGAGAAACGACGTATGAACCTGGCTAAGCGTTCGAAAATTGCCAGAGTTTCTTAATCTGGCAGGTTATCAAAGATGCCTTAAGGTGCTCATACTCCTTTACGATTTTTGCACGATTATTTCCGTATGATTCCGTACTTTGATACGTTTTCTAGCCTGCTGGAAAGACAAAAGTCAAAGGGTTGTGCAGTAATTGCGGTTGTGCACATCCCATCAACTTTGCGATTATCGTACGAAAATCATGCAATAATCGTAAGGTGTATGGGCACCTGAAGTGCTTCAAAGGGTTTTATTTTATATCTTTTGTAATAAAGAGGAACTTCAGATAACATACCAAGTACATAGGTAAAGTATAGGTGACATTTTACATCATACCAGGTAAAAAAACAGGTGAGCGTTTGATACTAAAAATCCTGAAGGACTTCCCTTTATACTTCTCTGCCCGGCAGGCGCTGAGTTAAAATGTATTTGTACTTTTGCAGTCAATTTTGAGAAAACCCTACTGTATGTAGGAATGCATATGGAAGCCCCATAATTGTTTTTATCTATCTATAGAGTATGCAGTATTTTTTGCGTTTGCAGTGGACCGGAACGCAGAAAAATCAGGTGCGTTCCAGCAGCTACCGCTCTGAAACGCACCACAATTGGTGTGAACAAGCCCTGAGAACCTTAGATAGTAAACTGCTTGAGGGCAGGGACTGATGTGTATGTTTTGTAGGTAAAGCTCTGTGTAAATTGTCGTCACAATATAAATACCTGTAAAATTTAAGGATTGCAAAGAGTACAGTTCCCCTTTAAAATGTTTTATAGTGCGACGGTATTGATTAATATTTTACAACCACAACAGCTGAGGACAGGATCTGCTGAAAGGCCAGAACATCACAGGCTCAAATAACTCCATAACACGAGACCCATATCGCTGACATAACCCTTTCCAAGACATCAGTGGCAACAGTGCCATCTGCAGACTGAGGAACGCTACAACTTTGTGACATAGGGGCAGGGTGGCCAAGCCAAAAATTTGGGAGGCAGCTAAACTATAGATGCTCAGTAATTCACGAGATTGACACTGGCTGTTTAAAAAAAAAAATGATAAAATTAAATCTCTTAAAAATTAAAAAACAAATGGTTTTACTTAGTTTTTTTCTGGATTCTGTTTTATTGAGTCTGTATTTTAAAGGACAGTCTGTTTAATGACCATTTGGCTATCCCTTGTGTGTGAGGAAGCATACTGCTGTATATGCAAAACTCATTTTAAACATGGGAATGTTAGATGTACCTTTTTTTTTTTAAAGTGCATCTGTCATTTATTTGAAGTAATGTGAGAGCAGGCGTCTAAAGATGGTGGTTCTTTCCACTGCCATAAAACCCTCCACCCATGTACCTCCTATGAAACTAGTTTTCACTTTGTTACCTGAAACTTAAAGTAGCACTAAACTCAGGAGTTAGATCTTCAAAATGCATTCAAGTGCCCTAACTATTAACAAAAATTTATTTTATTCATCACTCGCCTGTAGATGCTGAAATCATCTCTGAATTGGTGCCGACATTGTCCTTCCTTCTGGGGGGGGGGCTACTTTTGTTCCCCATGGTCCCTGTGTGTGTTATAAAGTAGCCACCACTCCAAGCTCACTCCTGGAATGGACTACAATTTCATGTTTTACTAATTTGTATTGACATTGTAGTTCATCACAGGAGCTTGGGGCGGTGACTATTTTACAACATACACAGGGACCATGGGGAACAAAAGTAGCCCCCCTTCAGAAGGAAGGACAGTGTCTGCACCAATTCAGAGATGATTTGAGGATCTACAGCCGAGTGATACACAAATAAGATGCATTTTTGTTAATGGTTAAGGTACTTGAATGCATTTTTAAGGTCTAACTCCTGAGTTTAGTGTCACTTTAATTTTGGGACTAAGCCATGCTCACCGCCATTCCATCATTTACTACGAGTAAGTCATTGGCCAGTAATGAACATTCTTATTGGTGAGGGGAATGGAAGTTGTTGAAGCTTCAACCTGAAGGGAAAAGGCAAGTGGAAACATAGCCTGTTTTGTTTTTTGTTTTTTCCCCAGAGGAGGGCTCATGGCTAACAAAAAAAGGCATTTTGTTAAAATGAATAGTCTAGAACAGGGATAGGCAACCTTGGCACTCTAGCCATGCTGTAACTGCAAACCTCATGACTGATGGGAAGATTTTTGTTATAATGAATAGTCTACAGCAGGAATAAGCAACCCTGGCACTCCGCCTATGCTATAACTGCAATCCTCATGACTGACCAGTTAATGACTAATGCCTCTTCCTCTGGATGTCATGCCTGTGGCTGTCAGTCTTGCAATGCCTCATGAGCATTTCTAGTTCTACAGCAGTTGGAGTGCTAAGGTTGCCTACCCCTGGTCTAGAGACAAGGTCTCTTTAGCTTGTTCCGTAGTAAAACATTTTAGCATTGCTTCTATGCAGGATTTGATGACAATACTAAACCACCATAGTGAGTGCATGGCTAGACAGACATTTTTGGGTTATTGTCTTTCAGACTGTGTAGAGAAGGAATTACACTGTCAGAGGATGGAAAAGATTTGAGTTAATCTGCCTAGAAGATAGAGAAATCAATAGAGAGTCTGTTGGGTTTTTGTTTTTTTATAGGATCTCGATGTCTGTCTGGCACCAGAAACAAATTCTTAAAAAGGGGCTTCCAAGTACAGTGGATTAATTCCGAGATTACGACAGGGATAATTTGATTTACAAATGGTTGCAGAGACACTCACCTGCGGCTCAGCGTATCATTGTCCAATTGTAATGACGTTAATGAAATTTAGCTTTTGCTGGAAGAAAGTCCACCCATCCAGTACAACAGATGCTGTATTTTTTTTTCTGGAGGGAACATTGGTGTTATTGTATTCTAATGTCAAGTGGAAATGTATGCATCTGTATTAAAAGGCTGACCATAGATGGCAGGCTCTCTCATAAAGAGTGACCGAAGATGACAGGTCTTGCCATGGTCTCGGCAGTTCAGCCTACGTTGTGGTGGTTCAATATATAAGGAATTTTGTAGCGAACGATGCTCTTGTGGAGTCAAGACTCCTGACTAGAAATTAGAGAAACCTATATAAGCGAAATGTTATCTCTTCAGCTGATCCTTCCTAGTTTTAGGAACATGTGATGGCCCTCCTTTTATTTAACTTGCTACACTCAAAGCCTCCTGCACATATCTGTAGAAGTTTTAAAGGATAAATGCACTTTAAAACAAAGTGCACCTGTCCTTTTTGGCCCCATTAGGATAACCTCACCCATCCTTCACTCCCCCTGCAAAGATGCATACTTACTGAGTTCCAATGGGCCTGTCCTCCGCTGTGTGGTTATAGCCTGTGGTGGCTGTCCATCTTGGCTGTACATCCCCATTGTCTTCTATGGGGCTCGTCTACCTCCATCTCCCGACCATAGACAAGTCAATAGGGATGTACTGCACAGGCTCGGCCAGGAAAGCAAGGCACCACATTGCAGGCTGTCAACAAGTGTCTGAACTTGTGGAATAAACGGAATTAAATATGAAATGCCTGTTCCCTTGATGACCGTTACGA
>NW_017306270.1:137552-142574 GCF_000935625.1 Nanorana parkeri
AACCTTTTTTCACAGATATAATAAAGGTTCTAAGATGTTGTCACTTATCTTTTTAAGGGACCGCTACTTGGGCACACAGAATTGTTTGATGTGGATGATTCCATAGTTTGTATAAGTCTGTTAAGATTAGATTGGAGCAGACAAAAAGGTTGATCAACTTTGTTGGACTCCTCATGAGACTAGCTCTTTGTATGAAGAAGTCAGACAATGGCCAGTTAGTTTAGAAATGGATGGCCAGGAGGAGTGTGGCAACTGTAGTTCATTGTATTTAAGACTAGCAATAAACCCGAAGTGTCAAAACCCATATATGGGTTTATTTCTTACATATAAAAGTAGTCCTGGACATCGTGACATTCAGTCCACCATATGATATCTTCATTTTTATCTTTTATTTTTTTTATTTCCCTGAGCTATTCCCTTCCCCTTGATAGATTGACGGCACATACCCCACCAGAGTCAGTTACTGTGCCCATTGCCAAGTTGGCATTGCTTTGCAGAGACTAGATGTTTAAAACGGCTATTTTTAAATACTTTGCCATTAATTTTTATTACCAGAAGAGTTTACTTTAGGCTGGCAATTCCCTGGCATTGATATATAGCCTGAATACATACGACCTCAACTGCAGGATGGAATTGGGACAAGAGTCCCCGCAGAGCATTTCTCCAGGAGGCTGGCAAGTGACTTGCGTCATAGAACACCAAAGGTGACTGAGGAGATCGGGGCTGCTTAAAGGGATACCTTCAGAAATGAAGTTGTGATGAACATTAAAGAAGGAAAAACAGTCCAGAGAATTATTTGTAACGGGAATCGGCCTGTCTTGTTGGCAACTATTTTCAGGATGCTGAAAAGATACAAAAAGGAAGAGATTTTGACTCTGTATGACTTGTAAGGCAACATCTAAATTCTTTAGAGATTCAGGCCAGGACAACAGGATGAGCAGAATGCGCAGCGGCACAAGGTTGGAGGAGCACAATTGGCCAAAATGCTATAGCATTAAAATGACAACTCGGGAGTTATATCTTAAAAATACATTCAAGTACCTAAATAACAAAAAATGTATCTTATTTGTGTATCACTCGGCTGTAGATCCTCAAATCATCTCTGAATTGGCGCTGACACTGTCCTTCCTTCTGGAGGGCGCCTACTTTTGTTCCCCATGGTCCCTGTGTGTGTGTGTGTGTGTGTGTGTGTGTGTGTTGCAAAGTAGTCACTGCTCCAAGCTCGCTCCTGTTATGGACTACAACCTCAATACAAATTAGTAAACTAAACATGAGATTGTAGTCCATCACAGGAGTGAACATTGAGCGGTGACTACTTTACAACACACACAGGGACCATGGGGAACATAAGTAGCCACCCTCCAGAAGGAAGGACTGTGTCGGCACCAATTTGGAGATGATTTGAGGATCTACAGCCGAGGGATACATTTCTGTTAATAAGGTGCTTCAATGTATTTTTAAGGTTTAACTCCTAAGTTGAGTGTCGCTGAATAAAACCCTTCACTGGAAATGCCTAAACTCTATGATTTTGGAGTGGTGTCCACTTATTTTTGAACATAGAGTCCTCTTACATCCACAGAATATGTGAAACGCCAACAGCAAAGCTGAAGTCCAGTTCAGTACACACTGGAGTTTCGGTGCATGTAAGATGAGACGCGGTATTGGCTGAAACATTTTGCCTTCATCGTATAGAATCTTACGTGCTCTGCATTAACAGGAGTCTATTTTAATAACGTGCATATGATCTTGATCGGCACTCCCCATCAGGGTCTGGTATATGCTGAGTTGCAGAGCATCTTGCCCCAGGTAAGGAATGCCTGTGAAATTAAGTGACCTTGCAAGGCGTCAGATTCTCCTGAATCAGCTTTAATTTTACGCTGTGCGCAGCTTGAAATAAAACCGCTATTTGCTCTCTCACTCTCAGCAGAATGTTCACCCCCCCCAAATAAATGCATAAAAAGCTAATTTTCTCTCATAGAAGATAATTTGGCACTCGCTGTTGATGTGCACTTGTAATCTGGCGGCGCAAAATTGTTGATTTGCGGAAAAAGAGATTTCCCGCGTTCTGTAGCGTTAAGCAGATCTGTGATATCTCTGTTGGTGAATTTCCAAATAACAGCTCGTAGACATTGAATAAAAGATTGTTTTTAGACTAAATCACTCTCCGTAAAAGAAAACGCCCAACAAAGGATCCAATCCGTCCACATTTTATCCTAAACTTACAGCCCAAATAAAGCCTTTGTATTAGTTACTGCATTACAATTTAGGCTTCATATACAGTAAAAATATACCCTTTTCTTGGCTATATGCTGCAGCAAGAGTTGGAAAAGCCTGTGCTAGCAGCACCTTAGAGAGTCGGACCGCTGCTCAGCCACTACGCAGTGGCTGGACTTTTCACCTGCCCACTGCTCAAATCAACAGCGCACATTCTCACTGAGCTGCACTGTTGGAGCAGTGTGCAAGGGGAACAAGGGTTGTCGGACCACTGGAATCCCAGGCTGCTGCATTGTGTGTGTGTGTGTGTGATGCAGCAGTCTGACTCTCCTAGTGCTGCCAGCACAGATTATTATTTTAACCCTAGCTGCAGCACATGGCAAGTGAAAAACCCCCAAAAAGGAGCATTTTACTGGATCTGCAGGTTGACTGCATTACAGTGATTTAAATATGGAAGGTTCAATTAGAAAAAGATAGAGAAACATTGAGAAGTTATATTTGTGGTGCAGCCTAAAATAGCTGACAATGCAGGACTAAGCATCGAGTGTTAAAGGAGAACTATGAGGTGAGTGCTTTTCACTCACCTCATAGTTCTAGCCGACCTGTGACAATGAGACTGTCACAGGTCGGCTCAGTAGATCGGAAGGTGAGCGAACACATACCGGGTTCGCTCACCTCTCGATCCTGTCATGGCTCTATGCCGTGACAGGTGAGGGGCTGGATTCCCCCCTCCACGCTCCGATCTGCCAGCGCTGACTGCACGCGGTATACTGAGCCTAGGGTGACGGGAGGACGCTAGTTTGTGTCCTCCTGTTACCCTAAGGAGAACTATGGGGAAAAACCTTAACCCCATAGTTCTCCTTTTAAGATTATTGGCTACTCCAGGCAACTAGTATGAACAGACACTTCAGCGCTTATGCCAGGACTGGACACCTCCCAGGAACCAGGTCGCCAATGCTCCTTACACATGACAGCTGCCGCCAGTGATGCAGCTATAACCATAACAGCCCAGGAGGCTGCTATGGGGCCTGAGGGTGGAAGGGGGCCCCATTAGGTAATTGAAGCAAGTTAAACATAGAACATGTGAAGATAACACGGTACTGTATTCTTAAGGGTTGGAGTGGTTGCATTTGATGCTTCTGTAAAGTCTACAATGTAGGAAAGCTGTTGTCAGGCGAACAAGAGAAGTCTTTGGGATCTTGGTGTCATTGTGGCCGTCAGGGAGGGCCCCCCCCCCCCATCACATTTCACATTTTATCTATGGGGCCCTATGATCTGTAGTTACAACGCTGGCTGGCGCCCAACTTTTTAAGGTTTTCTTTAGTTGTCAATGGAGCTGGCTGCTTGCTTGGACATTCCATATTAATTTGTCCACCCCTGGCCTATGTTCTCCACCCAGTTCCTTTACTCAGACTTTTCTAAATCCAGTGCAGCCGAATTCAGCACTTCACACAGCATTTGGATTTCATAGTTGAAAAAAAAGGAATACTGTGCGTTTTTCTTCCATCCAGAGCGGGAGCTGCTGAAATGCACCGCAATCACTCGCCAAACTTCCCACTTCGTTCTGGGGAGGGAGGGGGCGTGGCGGTGCATTGAAGTCAATGGCCATGCCTGCAGTGCAATCGGACGCGTGGCAAAACATTGCCTGCGTTCCGGTCCACTGCAAACGCAAAATAATAGAGCATGCTGTCACATAAGGTCTGAACAATTAGACGTAATTGGTTTATTTGTGAATGCGCCAAGCTTACATGGCACTAATCTCCCGGCCTGTCAGACGCTGTGTGTAATCCACGATTGTGCTTGGATGCTGCAGATTACTCGATGGTTAATTCACCGAGCTATAAATACTTTGCTTTATGAAAGTGACCTTTGAGCAGCCGGCAGCACCCTTTCTTGTTTGGCACCCTGCAGGACCAGTTTAGATGGGGGAGCTAGGGGATGTTCTGCCTTAGCATATGAGTGGGCTAGGGGATGTTCTGCCTTAGCAGATGGGGGGAGCTAGGGGATGTTCTGCCTTAGCAGATGGGGGAGCTAGGGGATGTTCTGCCTTAGCAGAAAGCAGAAGAGGTGTTCTAATGCACAAGGTTAAAGCGGAAATCCAGGCAGATGTGAAAGACAGAAAATGAATGCAACTCTGTACTACATAATTGGATGTATTTTTATAATGGCAGCAGTATAAGTACCTGGATTTGACCTAGTATCAGCCTTTGCCATCCCTGTACAGCAGGGCTGGAGTGTGAAAGGAAGACGCAGTTTAAAGAGCCAGTTAGTTCATGTGCTGACAAGAAGCATGCTGATAGGAGAGGGCAGAGTGACAGATGGGCTTCCCACTGTGCGCCTGATCCCTTGAAAAGTAAAATTTGGCTATAGATACCCGAACTCCAGGGAAAATGTTCTTAACCCTTGCAGTGGGTGCTTGTTTTTATCTAGGTTAAAAAAAAAAAAAAGTTGTGCTCACCCGATTCCCTGAGCCGGCTTGGTTTTAGACCAGTCCCTGAAGCCTCTCTCCCCCTCCGCTGCAGTGGTCTAAGGTCCCGGAGTCGCCATGTTCTATACACTGTGTCTAAGGCATTAGGAAGCCAAGGTATATACCATTTGCTGAAGTGCAGTGGGAGCGAGGCAGAAGGCACCGGTCTAAGAGCAAGCTGGCTCCGAGAATTGGGCGAGTATAACTTTGTTATATTTTCACCAAGACAAAAACGAGCAGTTAACCCCTGCAATGCAGGAGCAGCTCCACTAAAAGGGTCAAGAGAATGTTTCCCTGGAGTTCTACTTTAAAGATAACATGAAAGTGTATATATGGCTCCC
>NW_017306270.1:142592-177924 GCF_000935625.1 Nanorana parkeri
AAAAGGTTTAAAGTGGCCCCCCCCCCCCCCCCCACCCAAAGCAGAGTAATTCGTATGTCACAGTAACTAGGTTGGTTTATTTTAAACCTAAAGCAAAGATGAGCAGTTCTACTGAATTTGGTCTTTAATGAGTATAGTGTGTATTATATTGCATGTTGTAATGCTATAGGATTTAAATATGTTTAAGCCGGAGAGTAACTGATTTCTTTACATCTTCACCAGGACGCAACGAACCATTAAAGAAAGAGCGACCAAGGTGGAAGAGTGATTACCCAATGACGGATGGCCAGCTCCGTAGCAAAAGGGATGAGTTCTGGGACACCGCACCAGCATTCGAGGGGCGCAAGGAGATCTGGGATGCACTGAAAGCGGCAGCCTATGCAGTGGAAGCTAATGACCATGAGCTGGCACAGGCTATTGTGGATGGAGCCAGTATTACAATACCTCATGGTATGTGCAGTGAAATCATATTAATAAGAGTGTAATGTAATTAAAGTAGCCATAATAGTAATAGATGTAATAATTAGGGATGCACCAATGCTGATACTGAGTATTTGGGCGACTACTCGTACTTGCCCAAATGCTTCCGATGCCTATCCCGATACTGGAACTGCTAGTCATTACATGCTGCCCGGCTTCCTGATTGGCCAGGAAGCAGGCTCTGTGCTCCCTCGTCACCAGGGAGCATGGAGCTGGCTTCCCAGCCAATCAGGAAGCCGGAGGGTGGGTAATGACTTGCCCTGTCCCCCATTTCCTGATTGGCAGGGAAGCTGGCTCCGTGCTCCCTCGTCAGCAGGGAGAATGGAGCCGGCCAATCAGGAAGCCAGGCGGCATATAAGGGCTCGCCGCCTAGCTTCCTGATTGACCAGCTTCCCGGCCAATCAGGAAGCCGGGCAATGAGTCATTAGCCAATAGTGTTTGTCTAGTGGCATTGCAAAACAAAATGACAGTCCTAGTGCTGAAGTGTCACCAGTGACATTCACCATATGATTTGGTATGACACTTTACAGCCTTCAGCTACTCCACCCTGCTCTGTGTTTAGTCATTTGAATGCTTTTCTTTTCCTGACGTGTACAGAATCCATCTGTACATCTGCGGCGGCCAACAAACAGTGGCGCTACCATATTTTCATTTTTTAGTACTCTGTGCCTCTAGGTAATAAGTAGAACTCTAGAAAAAAAAAAGGCATAAGAAATTTATTGCTGGCTGAGTCTACATTGGATAGATTCACACTTATGGCACCAGGACACAAAGTGAGGGGAAATGTTGACAGCCTTCACCAGAACAGGAGGTGACCGAAAATCTCCCAGAGGGAAAACCTGTCCTGGTGACAACTTAAAGGCGGGTTTCCTATATGAACAATCTGTCCATTTACAAAGATAAAATTAACATATGTTTTGGGCTAAGGAGTGCCCTTAGACTGCTCGGCCAGGCTGAGTTGGTGTATGTTGTCGAAGGTCTCCATACCAACACAGATCTTTTTTTTTTAAATTGCAAAATGCAGTAGCCCAGAGTAACCAATCAGCATCCTGGGAGTAAGACTGAGTCACTCCTCTGATTTATTAATTTCTGTTTGTTTTTTGAAATTAAGCTATTGAACTCTGCAAATATCCTTTTCCCACAGAGAATTTGGGAAAAGCCTGCCAAAGTTAAACTAACGTAGAGCTCCACCTGGTGGATACAAATGATAGTGACCCTAAACTAAGGAGTTAAATCTTAAAAATGCATTCAATTACCCTAACTATTAACAAAGATTTAGATCCTCAAATCATCTCTGAATTGGTGCGGACACTGTCCTTCCTTCTGGAGGGGGGCTGCTTTTGTTCCGCATGGTCCCTGTGTGTGTTGTAAAGTAGCCACCGCTCCAAGCTCACTCCTGTGATGGACTACAATCTCAGAACAAATTAGTAAGCTAAATATGAGATTGCAGTCCATCTCGGGAGTGAGTTTGGAGCGGTGACTACTGTACAACACACACAGGGACCATGGGGAACAAAGGTAGCCCCCCTCCAGAAGCAAGGACAGTGTCACCATTAATTCAGAGATGATTTGAGGATCTACAGCCGAGTGATACACAAATAAGATGCAATTTAGTTATTAAGGTACTTGAATGTATTTTTAAAATGTAACTCCTGAGTTTAGTATCTCTTTAATAGTGTCGCCTGAACTTAAAATATAGCTGCAGCCATTTATGTTTTACATCCCTGTTGGAGTGATTTTCGGTTACTTCCCGACATGTTACTGACACTGGAAGTGAGGGGAAATATCCCCACTGTAGATGGAGATGGCATTAAAAGCCTACTGGGTTCAGAAAAGTCCCTAAAGGGTATCTATGGTCAAAAATGTGTATTTCTATATTGAATTTCCATAAGTTATATCCAATTCCTAACAACCATATCCGTCTAGAAGTTTGATGCCCAAAGGACAGGGGTGGGGTAACTAGTCCTCCAGCTGTTGTGGAATTGCAAGACTGACAGCCACAGGCATGACTCGCATAGACATGAGATTTGTAGTTACATCAGAGCCGGAGGCCTGGAGTTGACCACCGCTTCGATAGGATGTACTTCCTCAATGCAGTGACACAATTTCACTCAGCCCTGTGAATATGCACCTGCTTGTGTCGGCTCTCTCAGAACCTGCCTTCTGAACCACTCAACATCTGAACATTGTAGCATTATCATTGCTTGGTGGTAGCAATGCATAATGGGTTATGTAGTCGTGAGGAATCAAGGGGGCAGCACAGTGGCATAGTGATTGGCGTTTCTGCCTTGCAGCACTGGGTGTCCCTGGTTCGAATCCCGGCCAGAACACTATCTGCAAGGAGTTTGCATGTTCTCGCTGTGCATGCGTGGGTTTCCTCCGGGTATCTGGTTTCCTCCCACACTCCAAAGAAGGTTAATTGGCTCCTGTCTAAATTGGCCCTTGTATGCATGTGAGATAGGGACCTTAGATTGTAAGCTCCTTTTGGGCAGGGACCGTTATGAATGTGCAACTATGTAAAGCGCTGCGTAAAATTGTCGGCGCTATATAAATACCTGTTGTAATTAATCAAGCAGCAGGGAAAGATATGCAAACCACACTGGCGCTTTAGGAAGGTTTTGAAAGTGACGAGCAGACGGAAGGAAGCACTCACTACATAAAAGGGATTTTGTTCAAGTAAGCTTTGATTGCATTATCAGAAACCACTCTAGTAATACACTGCTGATGTTATAACATTCCTAATACAATGCTGATGTTATAGCAGGAGAGGATATGCTGGCACTTTACAACTCCTTTTTAAAAGCGTGTAATTCAAGTTAAAAGTTAAGCATATGTGTGAGACTAAATCTAACATTGTGTTTTGGTTTCAGGCTCTCTAACGGAATGCTATGATGAACTTGGAACCCGGTACCAGCTCCCAGTTTACTGCCTGGCTCCACCGGTTAACCTGATCATGGAAAGGGGTGAAGACGACGGAACCGACGCTCCAGATCCGGCCCCCAATAACAGGCGGGAGTTCCAGCTGAAAGTCCGCCTTTCCACGGGAAAGGACGTTAAACTCAGTGCCAGCATGTCGGACACTATTGGCCAAATGAAGAAGCAGCTACATACCGTGGAGGGCATTGAGCCCTGTTGGCAAAGATGGTTCTTCTCTGGGAAACTTCTCACAGATAGGGTAAAACTCCAGGAGACTAAGATTCAGAAAGACTTTGTCATTCAAGTTATTGTCAACCAGCCGGCAGATACCCAAAACTGACCACGTTTAAAACCGAAAAACTAAAATTGACCAAGAATTTTTCATGACACACTGGAATGTTTAGACAAGTAAAGGCTGGCTGCTAAGTCCTTCTTTCCTTACTTGTCTCTTTTCAATGACTGCCATCTTGAAGTAACACATGGGTTTGGATTGGAGTGATGACCTCAGAGATCCTGAAATGCTGCACTATATATATATTTTTTTTTTTATTGTCTCGGTTGCACACGATATTCACCCCATACAAAATGACATTTTATGCATGCGAATGATAAGTGGCCTGGACCCTAAACTAGCATAGGACCATGAGGCTGGGTACTTTGATTTATTTGGGTTCACTATGACAGCAGTGGTCCTTGTGTGTAAGAAATTGCAGTGGTGTTCACAGCATTCGGTTCAATAAAAGTGTATCTAAACCCCAAAACCATCAAATGTAACATGTAGCTTGCCCATGCTTGGATGTGGTGGTCATTTGTTTCACTTTTTAGGCTAAGAACATTCAGCAAGAACAGAAAATACCTGTTGATCTTGTCTGGTCCTGTTCCTGGTCACTTCCTGTGAGCTTAAAAGAATACATAATACATACAAGGTTTTTTTGTGCTACGGGTTCCATCGATCCACCATGTCATAGAGATAAACAAAGGAAAATTCCAGCCTGTGTGACAACCATTGCTGCCCCTAAACACTGGAGAAATAAGTGTAGACCTGAGGGGACAAGAAGTTTTTTCGAAGGGTTATCGGGGAAAAAAGCCTGAAAAAAGAAACTTAATGCAGCTACCACATCTAAAGATCAGAAAGCTACGATGTTACATTCTTGGTTTTTGGGCTTCAATACACTTTAAGCTGTCATATTTATTAGGGATGCACAGTTACTGATCCTAGTATCAGTGCCGATAACAAGTATCCGATACTTACCTCCAATACTTCCGGTCATGGGGAGATCTCCCTCTGACCGGCAGTGCCAAAGGAGATCAGGAACCCAGACGGCACCTTATGACCTGCTGCCCGGCTTCCCTGATTGGTCAGGAAGTCAGGCAGCCTCCGGAAGTGAAGCTTATGTTCTTTTGATAGAACACCGGCATCCTAGGAAATCGGGAATTCGGGCGTCGGGTCATTATCCGCCACCCAGCTTACTGATAATCTGGGCACACAGCACCAATATTGGTACTCGGTATGGGCGCGTACCGAAAAAAGTAAAATTCAGTACTTGTACTCTACCGTAAAACCAGTATTGCTGCATCCCTAATTTTTATGCTGCACTTTGGAAAACTGAAGCAAGCGTTTGATTGCTGATTAGATGTGGAATTGGTATAGTCCTGGATCAGTCATGGGCAACCCACAACCTGCTAATCGGGAATTAACCATACATTGATTTGTAGATCCTCTGTGGTTTGAGGACTGTAGCGTTCTAAGGATTTGTATGTCATTCTTCCAACACAAATGTATAATAAGGACGTCCAAAAACACCGATTCCATCTACAAGATTGTTTAAAGATTTTAGTTTTCATAAAAAAATATTTTAAAGACACCCATTATTTTTTTTCCATTTAATACATGTAGCTGCTCCCGCTGGTTACATAAGTGTGGAGGGTTCCGCATCTCGTGCCAGGAGCACCTTCTTTTTTTTTTTTGTATCATAATGTGTACTAAATTCCAGGCGCACCATGTTTTGGGTTCAATTGAATTATCTTTGGTTCCATCAAGTAGTGAAAGTGTTGATTTGTGGAGGACCTCTGTGCTGCCAAACAGATTGGTATGAATCAGCCTACTGCTGTTTACATTGGACAGTCACTTTTAAAAGGAAATGTTCCCTGAGAAGGGCTAGTCTGTAAGAGCTAGTTGCTTTGCTGTCATCTTGACCCTCTGGCTTAAATACTTCGTCACTAACCACATTAAAGAAGAATTGGAAATTTAAAAAGACGTAACCCTTGCTGTGCATGTGGTAGCCCCACTGCGAGGGTAAGTGCTCATTTTTGTCTAGGGGGCTCAAAAAGCAGATATACTCACCTGATCCTCACCTCCCCTCTGCTTCAGCTGTGGGCGGTGCCTCTGTATCCTCGCGTCTAATGTAAGTCAAAGGACCTGCATTAGACATAACGATGTCCTTAGCCCACCAGAGCCCAGGGGAGAAGAGGCTGTGCAGACTGGACTAGCGCCCGGTGGAAGTGAGGATCTGGTGAGAATATGTGGTTTTATTTGAGCACTCTAGACAAAATGAGCACTTAACCCTTGTATGTGAGGGTAGCCCCACTGCAAGGGTAAAAATTATTTTTTAATTCCAGGAGTTCTTCAAATTCTGACTTCCTTCTGGCCTGCATGCTTGTTCAGCATTGGTTGCTCAAAGTATTGAATCCAGAGGATCCACCTAACAACCAGGCAGCTAGCATTTTCTGAGGTTAGCAATGGCTACACACCTCTTCAGGAAGGTTTCTGATCTCTGTAGCATTTTGAATCACTTCAGTGATTTTCTATCAATACGCAAGTTATCCCTGAGTTAATTTTTCTTTTCTTTTTAATGAACATGTTCACTATTGTGCCTCCATTAAAGTAAGAAACTGATTGCTGATCTATGAAAACAAAGTGTTGATGTTCAACTAATGCAAATTTCACAGCGTTTTGTGACTATTCTATAGAGAATGTGTGTTAGCAGATTTCTTTTCAGGGGAAATGTCCGCAAAAGTTGGCTCAAGTGCAGATGTTCCATCAGTTTTCAATTTGTGGTGTTTGTCATTTATAGTATCTAGAAAGCAGTATGTCAGGTCTTGGATAAGTTACATTGATTAGGTAACACATCGCTTAAAAGCAGAGAGGTGACGTTCTTTGGGAAGCAGCAAATACTAAAGAGATTTTTTTTTTTTTTTGAAGCTCAGGGTTGATGCATAGAGATTTATGCTACAGAGCCAAGGGGTGCTCTGCTCGGGAGGAAATCTAACCTGCAGTTCAATCAGACGGTGAACTAAAGACTAAGAGGGTTAGGGGATCCACACTAGAAAGCCAAAATAAAAGGCTCTTCTGTGATATTCTGTTCCACTGAGAACATGAGACATTTGATTCTACACAATAGGACAAGGAACAATTGACAGCTGTAGATGGTATTTATTACTTACCTTTGCGTGCGTAGGAAAATATGAAATATTCTGCATGGACAATAGGGGTAATGTTTGCATCTTGTCACGTGCAAACTGTAGACACATGTACGCTACATCTATGAAAATATCCTTCAAGAGAGACTTTGACCTGGTGGTGTCACTGCAAGCCAAGCCTGTGCTGCAGGTGCATGCCTTGTTTCAAGAAGTAGTTCCCTAACTTGTAAGCCCTTCAGTAAGGGCTTTCCGCAAACACAGGAGGAATGCGGTCTATGCATGTCCATAGTGTCAAGCAAAAGTTGTGCATTTTCAGTGGACCACCGTGTAAACCTTAGGAGCCAGTAAACCTAAGCAGCATTAGTATTTTATTCATTGATATGGCTCCTATTTTTTTTTTTTTTAGATACTTAGCAGAGTAAAAAGACAATTTACATCATTGACCCTGACAAAGGACTAGGAAAACCTATTTGGATTAAATGTATTTACTTTGTTTCCTAAAGTAGCTGCTGATCTCTGTTCCTGTAAGAAAGAATGTAATTTGTGTGATCCATGTCTATTAGTATCCAGTAATACATCAACCTTCAAACCAAAGCAATAAGAAGTTTCATGTTGGACATTAGAAACCCAATCCATATGGCTGCTTCAAAAAAAAAAAAAAAAAAAATGCTAATGTTGTTTTAAGGTCTTAGCCTGTCCATTCACTTGGAGGTTAACCGTGTTTTCCTTAATGAACCAAAATGTCACCCCTGTTGAAGCCTCACCCTCTCTCCTCAAACATATTAAGACTACATCTAATTTTCACCTATAGCAAATCCTATTGAAGGCTGGCCACTGATTTATAATGGAAAGGTGTAGAGGGGCTAAAAAGTTGGTGCCAGAACTATAAAGTTCTTTTTAAAGCATGACGGTCATATTTGTTTGGATTGTGGGAACAATACATACACACCAATCTTAACCCAACTATGCCATAATTGCAGTTATCAAATGATCATCTAGCTTCTATAAGCACCAGAATAAAATATCCACAAAAGCTTTAGTTAGATGCAAGACACCAAAAGGTACAAAATCTACTGTAGCACCCAACTAGTGTCACCAAATGTTCCTATGAATTTTGTGGAAGTCTGAATTTGTATTGGCATTTGGGCATGTTGATAGCCTACTATGGCACCAAACACTGCAATGTGGGATGAGGGAGGGATAAACCTATTTTCTGTGTACTCGGAAGTTTTAGAATTTTGGTTTCGGTGGTGAAAGCTTAGAAATGCCTACTAGTATCATTGCGATACGCCAGCGCCTGTCAAGTGGCCAGTGCTGAGGCACTGGTCATGGAAACTCAGCTGGAGGGACGTAAGGGATTGCCAGCTAGACAAAACCAGTCAGCTGTTCTGCCTGAACACTCAATGGAGATCCTAATAAGGCCCTGTTCACACCGGCCGCACGGATGCGCTGCCATGAACGATCCCATACGTTGCTATGTTCATGCAAATGAGAGGCTCAGCGTGATCCGAACTGCCTTCCGCCCTGACCCTTTTTTTTTGCCGCGCTGATCACATGGAACCACACTGATCAGCATGGTTTGGGCCGTTTTTATTTGCCTTTCAGCGCTGGAACACAATTAAAAACTCCCAAAACCTCCCTTTTGAGATCCACGTGGAAACCGCGCTGATCCGCAGCCGCCCTGGTGTGAATGGGCTCTCAAAGAGAAGACTTGCAAGAATTCCAGGAGAATGAGAAGTACTTCCAAACTATCTATCCATATTGTTATATACTTGGCTGCAGGGGATCTATGTAAAAGAAGGTTCAGGTGGGATGTAGTTCTAGTTAAACCTTTGAGTCCAATGCAACCTGAAAGCAAAAGCATTGGATGCGGCTTGTATATTTATACTACTGAGCAAATATAGCAATATTCTGCGGCTACATGATGAGCAAAACTTACTAGGTTACTAGTACGGAGTCAGATTTTGGTTCATTTCAATGCTGTCCTTGGTTCCCAGTGAATTCATAGGCTGCCTGCATGAAAACTGTAGCACAGAATGGCCACTTCCTATGCATCCAAAATGCTTCTTATATTCATTCTGTCAGCTGCACTGGCCATGTTTTCTGTAACTTCTAGAATTCTTGTTAACAGGTACGTCAGTGACTGGAAAAAGCATTCTCACAGTACCTGTCGCTGTTTGTCAATGTTGATTTTGTTTTTAGGGTATACTTGAAATGAGATGTCATCTGTTAAATGTTTTGTAAATAAATCAATTCATCAGGTGAAATGTGGAAGTGAATGTGTGTGGTCTTTCCGCTTTAAAGTGGACCTTTACAATAAAATTCTACCAATGCATCCCTCTATGTATGATGATTAATAATAACATAGTCATGTTAGGAGCAGAATGCTGTGATTTTGAAATACACTTGCAGAGCATTCGCTTCCTGCTTTGAAAGGGTAAAATGACTTCCGTTGGCCAAAGCAATACACACTGGGATTGCCTTGTCATCAGCAGAGCATTGCAGGGAAATCTCATCTGTAATTTCAGGAGATCTTGGGGAAAGGCATTTTCCTCCCCTGAGATGATGTGCATGGTCACATGTCCTAGTCACGTGTCAGAAATCCAGGAATTAAAAGGAGAGCTAGTAACCTGCCCTTAGTAAACATGTCCACTGCCAGAAGACTGGGGAACAAAAGAGAAAAAAAGGTATGCAAAGAATACAAAGCCAGCAATTATCTAGAAGTATGTGTAGATTTGTCATTAAAATAATACGCACCTTTTAGAAATGCTTAGTAAATATATGGGTAAAGGTCCACTTTAAGCCCATTTCCAGGCTCTAAATTACATATTTAAAAATTGCCCCGATTTGGGATTTAAAATGTATGTAAATTCAATCACTAAATCTCATTTAGCTTGAACTTGTTAATATGTCAAGTCCTTGTAATCTTTTTAAATTTGCAGCTTTCATTGAAAATCATATCTAGTGACCCTGCCATAAAGTTACTTGTTTAGACAAATCCTGTTGTAGAGTTACCAGTGCCACCCTCGGTAGTTTCAATTGTGCTCCTGTGTTGTCATCCTGTCGCATGGGCTTTTGAGGTTGCCTTTAAGCGGCCATGCCCATGCACAGGCATGGTCCACGGTTGCCACCATTTGGAGGCCCACTCCGAGAAATACCATCTTCACTGGAGTGCACGTGGTTAGGAAGTAGCTGCAAGAGAATAATTGTGCTGACATGCAACAACTGATGAGCAAAAAAAGATGAAATGCATATTTGTTACAAAACAAAGTCAATTGTTTGATACACTGTGCTTTAGTCATCCAATTAGGCCTCGTTCACATGGGTATAAAGAACGGATATTTGCTTTATTCAAATATCCCCAACACTTTACAAGGTCAATGTTTTTTCTGTAATATCCAGATGAATGGTATAGTACAGACACACAAAGATCAGATTGCGTTTGTACTTCATTTGCTTTGTTGCGCTGTGTTAAAGCTCGCCTAAAACGTTTGCCAAGCACCGACACTTGGCAAATCTTGTCAGATGTCTTAATTCAAGTCCATGGCAGCATGCCAAAAATGACCTCTAGACACTCGGGTATCCACCAAGTGTCTGTTCAGCATTCAGACTAAAATGATTTCCCTAAGGGGATTTGAAAGCTTCCTGGGATATTTAGCAAATGTCTCTTGAATGCACCCGAAAGACATAAATATGCTATAGGTTTTTTCACAAACATTTTAAAAAAGCTTTCCTTTCAATCCATGTGTAAACGCAACCTTTAATTTATATCCTTCAGGGCTTGTTCACACCAAGTGCGGAGCAGTTACAGAACGCATCAAAAATGCATCCATGGCATTTTGGGCTCTAGTTCACACCACAGCGTTTAGTTCCAGAGCATGTGGAAAAACTGCAGCAGGCCCTTATTTTTTTTTCTGCTCTGGAACGTACTGAAAGCCCATTTAGGCAGAGCCGTGACAGGATCGAGAGGTGAGCGAATGCCAGTATGTGTTCACTCACCTCCCGATCTACTGAGCCGACCTGTGACAGTCTCATTGTCACAGGTCGGCTAGAACTATGAGGATGAGTGAAAAGCACTCACCTCATAGTTCTCCTTTTTAATAGTTAAGGCACTTGAATGTATTAAGATCCAACTCCTGAGTTTAGTGTCACTTTAATGTTCCTCTATGGTTTTTTATTTCACTTTTTTTTGTTTTTTTTAATCAAAAATTATCAATAGTAATATCAGTTGGGAACTCGACATTTTGGAATTACCCTTGCTTTCAATTTTGGTGACCATCACAAAATCTGACAGGGTAGCTAATCCTTCTTAATTTTTTCTAAATCCAAATAAAAAGTAATCCTTTTTGTTTTAGATGCATGCAAAGTATCCAAAGTGAGCTTTTGGAGAAGTCTGGTGAAACTACTCCCATCTATCTCCACCTAGCTCCTCCCCTTATCTAACGTAAAACAATTTTGGTTTTTAGTCCGTATAATTTTTTTTTTCCTATCACACTACTAAAGATCAACGGTTGCCTATGCTATTTAATTTGATTCATGCTCTTTTATTTGTGTTATGTAATGGCCACAGCTGTATTGCTCATTAAACAGTCATTACATAAGCGTTCAGCTTCTGTCCTTCAGGGTCTTAAAAGTTCATGTTGCAAGTTTTTAAAGCCCCCTCTGCCTTGTAAAAAGGAATTCTAGAAACAGAGGGCATGAATATAAGGTGTCATCTCCTTGGATATTTGACTTGATCATCTTTCTGACCACAGCTATTGAGGACTGGCATACCCACCTGTTGGGGGCATCAGGCAATGATGTTCGCACTGCTGGGTTCTTTCATCGGGTTCTCAAGCACTGATGTTCAATTGAGAGTTAACAGCGTGTATAATCTCTAACAAAGAGATGCTATGCAAAGGACAGAAGCTGGAATCATCGGCTCTCAATACACTTGACCTTAACAATGCAATGTGTGAAGTGACTCCTCATGATGTTTTAAATAGAAATCTAAGACTCCGAGTGAAGTGTCTTTAGAGATAGTTCTCATAGTTTGACGTGCTGATGCAAGTTTCAACAGCTGCCAGTGCTGCTCCCCCATGGTGAGAGGAGGCTCCCTGACGGGGCAGGTACTCCACTTATTTGACCAGGGCTAGACACTTCTCAGCTGGCTTCCCAAGACAGAGAACTAGCTGTTTTAGATGGCAGAAGATCTACAAATCAAATGACATCTTGTGTGGTCTTGTGACAGCTTGCGTTCCATTATGGGTTTCTCCTTTCCTCTTTGCTTACTCTTAACTATTGGTCTGACCGTTTGTACAATTTAGAGCAGGCCTCCGAATTTAAAGCCCAAAGACACAGTGCTGCATCAGTGGTATAGATAACTCATGGAATCTTTCTAACTTCAAGGCTTAGCTAAATTGTTTTTTTTTGCAATGTCCTTATTTTAATTCTATTTTTACCTTTTTGGTGCTTTAAAGCTGAGCTATGGGTGCAAAAACATGCATTTAAATATTTTCCCTAACAGCTACAAAAGGATATTACCTTTAAAAAAAAAAAAAGTACTAGTGGCATCACTTCTGTGCTGCGCCTAATTAAAGGTGTGGGAGGGGCCCAGCAAGTCCACCCCACTACAGGCCGCCTGCAGTAACTACAGGAGGGGGCGGAGACGAGACCAGTCACCCTGTACAAGGAAAGAGCAGCAGTGACCGGTCGTTATTACAGGAAGCGCCTAAGCGGGGGAGAAGTTTCACACTGAATTACTGACACACATCTGGAAAAAACATTCACAAAATGTAAGTTAGAAAACCGTGCCTCTTGTATTTAGAAAATCTTTGCTTATCCCGGAGTTCAGTTTTATGCACAGTTAAATATTCAATCTTCCCTGTACCTATTAAAACCTTTTGTTAATTTAGTCATATGATATTCTCACTGTCAGCAAATACTTATAAGACTCTTTAATCATTTCCAGAGAGGAATGTGGTTTCTTCAGATTCCCTACAGAAAGGAGACCTTCGTTCTGTTTTAGAGGACACAACGACTAATAAAAAAAAATAAGTATACTTATATACACTATATTGCCAAAAGTATTGGGATGCCGGCCTTTACACGCACATGAACTTTAATGGCGTCTTAGCCTGTAGGGTTCATTATTGAGTTGCCCCTGGGAGACAAAGTAAAAGCACCTTGTGGGGGGAAAAAGAACCTTTTAACTATACTGAGTGAAAATGTATTCGTACTTTTGCTGTCATTTTTGAGAAAACCCTACTGTATGTAGAAATGCAAAAGGAAGCCCCTATATCACACACACACACACACACACTCTCTCTCTCTATATCTATCTATCTCTATATATATATCATATACTATGTATCTCCACTTTGTTTTTTCTGGGTTACTCAAGAAGCAAGGACAGGAAGTGAGAGAAAAGTCTTCCTAATGGAGGCACAGACAGCAATAAAAGCCTGAGAAAGGATCTACCTCCCTGGTGTCCAACCTGCGGCCCTTTGGCACTTAGCAGCCCTCTGGGCCCTTACAGACAGTGGATTGAGTTCGTGCTTGCACTACTATCTAAACCCTCAGATTTTTAAACATAAACCAATACTGTAATGTGCGCCTTACTGTTATCCATGGTTGTTTCCCTTCTCTTTGCTGCTCTTCCTTTTAATTCTGTATCTCTTCTCATGCTTGGGGAGAACTTCTCTTTGCAGCTGAGTGCCTCTACCTGTAGTGCTGGCTGTAGTGTGAACCTACACACAAACACCATGTATCCATTTCAGAGACAAGGCAGTCTGCTGCAAAACAGAAGTTCTGCCCAGCATGAGAAGAGCTACGGATTTAAAAGGAAGAGCAGCAAAGAGAAGGGAAACAACCATGGATTACAGTAAGGCACACATTACAGTATCGTTTTATGTTAAAAAAATCTGAGGGTTTAATGTCACTTTAAGGAGGATGTCACTGGAGTAACTGGGATCTGAGGGCCAGCACAGTTTGAAGAGTGAATTGTAAAGGTGACCTAAGGTCAGGGAGAGAGAGACATGACATAATGTGGCAAGATGAGCTCATGTTAAAGGCTGCCAGGTCATGTGCAAGAGGGCTACACCTGTTTATCTGGAATGGTGGTCCTGACTATTCTGAAAGGGAGAAGGGTGGAGCGTCCTCGGAAGGCTTGCTATAAAGGCCTGTGTGAATTGGGACAGAGATGGACAGTTCATCACCCTTCTGATACAAACACAACCGACTGCATTTTATTTTTATTACAGAACAAAAATTATCTAAAAACATCTTAATAGCTACAGAACTCTTTAAAAAAAAAAAATCCTGACTTGTTACGTTTTGGATTATGAACCTGGAAATGGAAGACGAAGTGAAATGGGCCACGAAGCTCATTGACCAAAAGTTGGAAGAAGAAAAAGAGGTGAGTGTTTGCTTAAGCCAAATATGTTATAAAGAATGCGTAAAGCTTATAAGGTAATACATTGAGAGCTTGAATGTATGGCTGGGGACACAAAACAACAAAAATAACATTGAAATTGAAACACAAAATTGGTAATTAAGTAACTAAATAATGGGTGGAACTAAAATAGAAATACAGTAAATGGATTGCTTAGTCATCCTTGTAAATGATAATGTGATCGGAGATATGTTACACTATGAGAAGATAATGGAAAGTAAAAAAAAAAAACTAAACACAAATTGGTAATTAGGTAACTCAAATTTGGGTAGAAGTAGCATAGAAATAGCTTAATGGGTCAGTTCGCTTTCTTTGTAATGATAATGTGATTTGAGAGATGTGATATACATATATATATATATATGAAAGATAATGTATTTGAGCAAAGCTTGTTGACATTAACTGATGTAACTCATTTTTACAGTGCTTCTAATCTAATACAGTACATTCAGAGCTTGGATGTATGGGTGGGGACTGAAAGTAAAAAAAAAACTAAATTTAAATTAAGAAAGCTAAACGCAAATTGTTAATTAGGTAACTTAAATTTGGGTAGAACTAAAATAGAAATAGCTTTTTATTTTTCCTTATTTACACAATGGTTGCCTTTGTGATTTGTTTGTTGGAGATTGTTAAATACAAAATTATAAGAAATATAGAAATGGCTGAATGGGTCGGTTAGTTATCTTTGCAATGATAATGTGATTTCAGAGATGTTATATATAATAAAGGAAGATAATTTATCTGAGCAAAACTTGTTAACATCAACCGATGTGGCTCATTTTTATAGTGCTTATAACCCACTTACTGTAACATTTAATAGGGCCACATAAAACAAGATGCATCGTGTCTGTAATTGAATACTTTGTCAGTAAGCCATCCTAGTTACCAAATATTAATAAGGTTTTGTACACCATCCAACATTTCTCAGACTACAACACTACTTAAGTATAATTACAATATTTCTTAGCCTTTCATTTCCTGTATTATTTCATAAAAGATGCAGACTGCATTCATTATGACTAATACATCTCCTACAAACAATAGACAGAGGCATAATGCAGAAATATACACAAATTTAAATAACACATTTTTGATTTTTGGTGATTGGGATTCTTTCCTGAATATGGTGAAATGCCTAAATAGTGTTAAATAAGTTAACAAGGAAGAGCACATTTTTTTTTATTAATCAATTTTTATCCAATTTCTATTACACTACAAATATACAATATTAAAGTGACATTAAAGTGAAAGTCCCCCCCAATGCTAATATAAGGACTTACCATAAATCATGCCTCTTAATCCGATCTTCTTTCCTGTAGTTTTCAGCTGTCCCTCCAGCGCAGGTTCGGATCTCCGATCCAGCGCTGACTCCTCTGTCCTCCTGTCCTCCTCCTTCTCTCATGTCTCACGGAGTCTGTTCGCGTGCACGCTGCTCCATATACTTACCTTGTGTCTCTCCTCGTCTCACGAACATCTGAACTGCGCATGCGCCTGCCCCAAGATCCTTTGCGGCCGCCTGAGAAATTTTCAGATGTTCGGACGGGAACGCGCGTTGGAGACACAGGTAAGTATTAACCCTTTTTAAAAAATTATTATTTGACATTTTTTTTTTATTGTTTTGCATATATCTACTGCTTGCCAGCCATAGATATATGCAAAAACCGCTGAGGGTTTAATACACCACCTTTAATGTATATACAGTTACAAATACCTACAAACTCAGGCATATACAGTATACACCAATAAACATTAAAACATGCGCCCATTGGTTTCTGGTTGGTCTTATTATATCCCCAAACCCATATCGCTCACTTGTTTTCTCTGCCAAATATTTGTCAAAAGAAAGCTTTATAGAGAAGCTACCATCCCACTATACATATTCGTTCACCCTTCAGTTTCTTCTTTGGCCTTTTTTGCTCATTCATTAACATTTAGTAAAGGTTCAGATCCCCAGAGACCAGAACAATACAAAACAGATCAAAGGAAGAAAAAAAAAAAGTTAGAGTGAAATGATCTGTCCAAATTAAGAAGATTACCCAGACTGAGCAGATATGTGAATATACACACAAATCCAGAAAAATTGCCTAAACTGTGCAGATTTAATGGTTTAAACTAGGGATGTCCAGATACCAGTTCAGATATATTCAGGCATTTTCATGAGAACTACCAGGGTTGCAGAGGTTGCAGCTGGGACCTGGCTCTGATCGGATCTCCGATCCAGCGCTGACTCCTCTGTCCTCCTGTCCTCCTCCTTCTCTCATGTCTCACGGAGTCTGTTCGCGTGCACGCTGCTCCATATACTTACCTTGTGTCTCTCCTCGTCTCACGAACATCTGAACTGCGCATGCGCCTGCCCCAAGATCCTTTGCGGCCGCCTGAGAAATTTTCAGATGTTCGGACGGGAACGCGCGTTGGAGACACAGGTAAGTATTAACCCTTTTTAAAAAATTATTATTTGACATTTTTTTTTTATTGTTTTGCATATATCTACTGCTTGCCAGCCATAGATATATGCAGGCATTTTCATGAGAACTACCAGGGTTGCAGAGGTTGCAGCTGGGACCTGGCTCTGGCGCTCCACCACTGTCCTGAAATCATTAGTCTGTATTGTTTTATAAAAACTGTCACATGACAATAAACAAAAGTGTATCAGTACTTGTATCTGTGAGGACTTGGAGAAGTATCAGTACTTGTAAAAAATGGTATTGGTGCTTCCCTTATATCTGTTTATAAAAACAAAATCATACATAAAACAGAGATGTACAAATCCCAGGAGCTCCGTGTGCTCTTTACACATGACAGCTGCCTCCTAATTTTTGAGTTTTTCTCTAGTCTAGTCTTGGAGCTGGAAAAGTATCTGTACTTGTACTTGTACCGAGCATGGTACTTGGTATCGGTGCATCTCTAGTTTAAATCTCCCCACAAAACTAATGGGTAGACCCAATTGGACCCCTTACCAGTTAACTACTGCACTCTAAAAATAACTGCTTAACATATAATTATGCTAATCTAATTACATTGCTGACAATATTATATCATGTGCCACATGAACAGAAAATCTCCACTTGTTTCCTCAGTCCTTAAGTGAAGTGGGCCCGTTTACCATTGTGGAGCAAACTGGTCCCAAGAAAACAATTGTTGATCTGCTATTATCAGCCCCAACAAAAGAGTGATTGGGCAAAACTCAGAAGGGGCAGATTCTCAGATTCTAAGTATAGAAGGAAGATGTGTGTTTATTTTAAATTGTGTGTGTGTATATACATATATATATATATATATATATAACACACACACAGCCTGGCCAAAAGAAAAAGAAAAAAGTCACCACCTGGAATTCAAGCAGTGTTATGATCTGGGGATGCTTCAGTTGGTCAGGTCTAGATTTAGCATTGTTTATGTCCCCAAAAAATAAGGTCAGCTGCCAACCTGAATATACTGAATAACCAGGTTTTTTCCATCAATTGATTTTTTTTCTTTCCTGATGGCACATTATTGGGCATATTCCAGGATGACAATGCCAGGATTCATCGGGCTCAGATTGTGAAAGAGTGGTTCAGGGAGCATGAGACACCATTGTCACACATAGATTGGCCACCACAGAGTGCAGACCTTAACCCCATTGAGAATGTTTGGGATGTCCTGGAGAAGACTTTACACAGTGCTCTGACTCTCCCATCATCAATACAAGGTCTTGATGGAAAATGAATGTAACTGTGGATGGAAATAAATGTTGTGACGTTGCATAAGCTTATCAAAATGATGCCATGCCGAATGCATGCCGTAATCAAAGCTAAAGGTGGTCACAAGAGGTATTAGTAATGTGTGACTTTGTTTTTGGTTAGGCAGTGTGTGTATATATGCTATTACTACTTTTTAATACAAAATAGTGTTTTTTTTATGACAAATGTATGTGAAATATGACATATGGAACAGAAGATACTGCTGCCTTTCCAAAGTTTAGGTCTCATTCACACGATAGCGCTGTGGTAATGTATTACACGCATTGGGTTGACACAATGCCATTCATTCCAAATGGCACCCAAACACACCTTGTGTTGTAGTGTACTGCCAAAATTGCTATGAACACCTGTTTTGGTGCATTTGGCAGCCTATTCAAATGAAAATTCTGCCTTATGCAATGCACAGCTTTACACTCGTGTGCCAATACAACGCAATAGTGTGAATGGGCATTTGAACGATGGCTAAAGCCAAAACCATTTTGGATAGAATTGAGAATAGTTAAAACCTCCGTGGGGTTTTCCCCCCACACTGCAAGGGTTAAGTGCTAATTTTTCTCTAGGGACACTAATAACAAAGAACTTTGGAGCCGGCTGCCTACTAGTCCAGTCCCTTCAGCCTGTCTTCTCCTCTGCTCCAGCAATTAAATGTCTCTCAGCAACCTCACATACTATACACCGTATAGGATGTGATGACTCAATGGGCTTTAGACCACTGGAGTGGAGGTGGAGCCAGGCTGAAGGTACCAGTCTAACAGCCAGCTGGCTCCAAGGTTTAGGTGAGTATAACTTTGTTGTTTTCCTAGCCCCACTGCAAGGGTTAATAATATTTATTTGCTGAATACTTCTTTAAGATAATAGTCGAGGGGATTCTCCTTACACAGCAATTCTGTGAGCTCGAAATAATTGAAAACTCACAGTTGTGGGCCACAGCATCAAATAGCCTGTTTCTCATCCAGCCCTCTTCTGTTTTGCAATGCGAAATTATGTGTTTACGGATCTTTTCTGCCGCCTGTTACATTCAATCTCTTTTATCTCCATGATTTTCTTTTTTTTTATACAGTATGGACATCATTAAAAAGAATCAAAATTGTATGAGGGAGAATCTCATCTGTGATGCTTATATAATATTTTATCTGTTATCGTTTAGATAAATAAACCTCGATTTCGGAAGATTGGAGTGATCGACATAGACTGCAGTGGAATCAATGAAGAGAACATCAAACCCCCAATCAATCGAAATCTGGCCAACTTGAAGGTATTTTTTGTTTATGTTTAATGATTTAATCAATCAAAATTTACACTTAGAAACCCGCTCACCTACCACCCCTCGACTTTAATCACTTAGAATTACTATTTTACTCTCACAACGCTACAACGACAGCTTGATGGATCCAATTTTTAAAAAGTGGTGTAGAATTCTGAGTTTTACTTCAAAGAGCCCACTTATATGTCAGTGTCTTTGCACTGCTCCACTAGATGAGGGCTACCATACTGCAACAAGAGCTTACACAGGACTTGCTTTCCCAATAGCCAGAAGCTAATCCGAGTGATGATGGAGCAAAGGAAAGGTGATAGAGGACTAAGAACAAAAATGGCTACAAAGAGCCTGGGGCTTTGAAGGTGCCACAATTAGTACAAGTTCATGTAAATTAGCAAAAACTAATTTTATTAATGCAAAAGTTTAAACCATATATTTAAAAACAATTTGGCCATTACAAGAACCGGTTAAACATAACAAGTATGGGACAGGAAAACCATATACATATAAGTATTTACCTCAACTTACTATGCGGTCTGACCAACGGCTGACAGCGAGATCCAAACCAAGAGGCTCTTTGTTGGGGACTAAGATTCAAAGCAAAACTGTTGTTTTTCCCTGCATTGGCAGAACACAGATAGTTTAGCATATTTAAGCTAATGAAGAATTATTTTGTTATACGCCGCTATGGATTACTGCACATTGCCCATTGCCTTTTGTCTTATTAAATATGGACCTGAGGATGTATCAGCAGCAGATTTATTCTTACAGACATTTACATCTGCAGGGTGAAGATCGAGTGAGAAAGACATCGGTGGACTTGAGAAAGGAAATTATAGACACTGGCGGGATCCAGAATTTAATTGAGATACGCAAAAGAAGGCAGGAGCGAAAGAAGAAGAAGTCGTTAGTGGTGGCACCAGAACCGGAGCCGGAAGTAGAGGAGATTGTAAGTGTGTCAGTTGACTCTTTCCTCTTCTGATGTTGCAAAAGAAAAGTTAAAGAGCATGGGGTTAATTAGTAAAAATAGTTTTTTGTTTTATTTGTGACTACACTGAGTGATGAAAGACCCCACAAAAAGCCAAAGTAGAGCTTACATCATTTTCTTAGGAAAGTACAAGACAACATTCTTCCAACATCTACAAGATGGGCAAATGAGGGAGTAGTAGCTAAAACCCATATACTCCCAACCCTATTTAATTCAGATTAGAGGATGGTGTAATGGTGATTGAGGCAAAGTGAGTAAAAACAGAATAAAGTTTAGATTTTTCAGCAACTTCAAACCACTATGCTAGAAGTATACCAGCGCAGACTTTCCTTTGAGTTGTCAGGTGGGAGATATAGCCCCTCCGTCTTATTCTCTGTCTACTTTTATGCCTTCTCCCAATTGGGCATCTTAATGGAGACCTTCCAGGAAGACACTGTGTAAAAAAGCCATTCCTATAGGGTACCGTCTTTACTATAATGTTCAGCTAATACTATATATGATCAACCTGACTATTACATCTGGGTATAGCTGTCTTTAGGAAGATAGTTCTTTGATTCATGATGTCAGCCAAATATGTTTAGGAATGGTTGATAATCAGTCACACTGTAAGAAAAGAGCACATGCTTTATGCACTTCAGTGAAGCCCACTCTTGCCTTATAACCTCTCTCCACACTGCATGGGGGATTTAAAGCCACTTGTTGTAATGGAGTGTCATCCTTTGTCTGGTTGAGGCAGTAACCTGTAACCTTACCGGCAGTGGATCTGCATGCATTGCACTCCAGAGCCCTAAAAAAGCAGCATGGGGCCAACTTAACAGCCTCACGTATACTGTGCCTGGTATGTGACCGCTCCTCCCCCAAGCAGAGAGGGGCCCAAAGAACTGAGCTTTCTGGTGCATGTACTCTACAGATTAGAAATAACTTTCAAACTCTTTAAAATACATATATAGCTAAACTTCAGACATGTAAATACAATCCAATGCAGTTGTGTATTCCTTTAAAAGTAATTACATTTACTTTACTTGCAACTTGCCTAAGTACCAGACTCTCTCTCTTTCTTATTAAAGTTTTATTAAATCTTTTCTTTACAGCGTAGTTTAGCAGTTCAAAATACAAGAGTAATAGCATATTACATATCTTGCTCACACCACAAACAACATATCCCGGGTCAATAGACATAATATTGTGTTTGTGAAGAAGGCTGAGTTGTAGTTATTTCAGAAGGTATACAACACTAATTGTAACAGAAAAAAAAAGTGGTGTCATCCACCTGGTAGAGGAGAATGAATCACAAAAGTGGTTGGACAGAATTACAAATCCTTTGGCCAAAAAAAAGGTTCGCATATGCATATTTAAATTGTGTATTCAGCTGTATGCCTCAAGTTCAGCTATATAAACACACAGTTGGAATATTCTGTTTATAAAATGATATAATAATTGCCACCTTTCTTTAAAACATGGACACTTCATGCATATCATTTTTGTCCAACAGACGGGACCGATCCCCCCAGACACATTCCTGCAAGCTGCAGTTCAAGGCAAGATGAACATAATTGAGAAGTTTTTGGAGGATGGTGGATCTTCAGACACTTGTGATGAGGTAGGTCTATAAAAAGGATGCCCTGAATGAGCCGGCCTGGCCTCCCACTCTGTCTGAGAAACCTGAGCATCACAGAATCTCATCAATGCATTGCTTGGACAGTGAGTTGCATTCCTCTGGTGTAGCTTAAGATGCAAGCGTACTCTGGGACATGATTCTGATATTCAGTTATGTAACATCAATTAGCATTATATCCCTAATTACTGGCGGTACATCCAAAGGAAAGACTGGACTCTCACATAATGCACAGATGATAAATTCTTCAAGTCTTATGCATGTTTCACCTCTCAGAGTTCTTCAGTGAAGCCTATACATACACAATGTTTGGTGCTCAAAGCAACTTTCCTCAGCTGGGCTCACCTCGTTTTCCCGTTTTACTGGACCTAAAGTACTTATAAACCTAATCACTAAAGTTTGACATAAAAAAAGAAGACATATGATTAGAAATGAACCCTTACCTGCTCATCTATATTTAAATACTTGTCCTTGTGTGTGAAAAGAAACGCTGAATTATTCTTCTGAAAATAACATCTTTATGTGTGTTATAATTGCCTTCCCTGCATGCAGCCCAATTTGTGGGTATTCTTACTGTGGAGTCAATCCAAAGTATATCCCACCGCACTCCTCACTGGAAACAAATCCAAATTCCGGGTGGGTGCCGAAGCAAACGCAGATGCCTCTGCCAACAGCACAAAATCGATAGAGGGTCACTCGCACTCCAATTTGATGCAAAGTCAATCCCTTTATTGACTGGAATAGTGTCACATTTATAGCGATGTTTTGGAACCAAGTGGTTCCTTCTTCTTCCTTCTTCAGGCAAACATAAAGTTATTTATACTTGCCTGAAGAAGGAGACACTTGGTTACGAAACGTCGCTATAAATGTGACATAATTCCAGTCAATAAAGTAATTGAATTTGCATAAAATTGGAGTGCGAGTGACCTATCAATTTTTTACTGTGGAGGTCAAGCAGAGCACAATTGTTTCTTCCAATCCCGCTGTGAGCGTGCCTAAGTTCAGTTGTCAGACAGTTTCATTGATTCCAGCAGATACACACACACCCACAAGTCCTAGCCCCGGGTTCCAGCTCCCAAATGACTCATACTCCAATTCACAATCAAGTAAGATTGAATACCTGTGGTCTGCTGTTCATCATATGGCATCAGTAAACACAGATTGCATGTTTTTATTCTTGGAGTACAGCTACTATATTTATTTACAGTGGTCCACCCCTGTCCTATCAGAAAGCCAGTACAGAGCAATTATGAGCAGGCAATGCTAGAGTGAGTGCATGTAGACAGGAGGTGGTTGATAAATGCAATTATTTATGATACAATGTTTAAGATAACTGAAAATTTCATCCAGTTAAAGTTTAGATCACTGAACCTTGCTTGGATGAAATATTTTGAGATTGTATAAACATGCTTCTATGGGATAATTTTATTTCTACTGCTGATGAGGAAAAAATATGTCTAACTGTACAGGAAAAAGCTGACTCCTGCCTATAGGCACATACTCTGCTTAAAGGTAAATCTGGCCCCAGTGATCACCAAAATGATCAGAATAATATGTTCTTTGTGCATTTTCGGAGCGCTCAGCCTCTGTTTTGGATGTATTTAAAGCTTCTCTGGTAGCAACCGCAGCCAAATACTCAATGCAATTTTGTCTAGTAGAGGTATATTGATGTATGTAAAAAATTTACCGGTAACATGGTTGAAACTGCAAAGGCTACATGTATTCCCAGATGAGCTGTAAAACGATCAGATCATGTGAGGTCTCTGCAATTATTTATGTATTAGTGTATAAATAGCAGCACAAAGACCTTTGGGACAGACGGTTGTAAGTGATTTAAATTACACATGAGATCTCCACGGCTAGATGTGAGGGTGATATGAAGGACACAGAACATAAAAGTGATACATCTTGTACAGTGTAATACTGCACAAATACAAATATGAATGCAATAAGAAATAAAAAAAGAGTACATAAAGAGTACATTTACTGATGAATTCTAAAAACAGAGAGTCTTAGTTTGCCAATTTGGAGAAAAGTAAAAAACAGTTATTCACTATGCCACGGACAGAGGTCCATATCCATTGAAAGAAGGACAGTTAAGGTGATTACAGGGCTGTAGCTGAGGGTATAGAGCCAGCAGAGGGTATTGATGGTGGAGCATAGCTGGCAAGACAACCATGGAGCATGAGTCACTTAGGCACAAGAAGGGCAGAGGTACTTGTAGTCACTGCCAGCTGAGGTGGCAGGGAGTAACATGTTGGAGGCATAGACTGAAGGCTGGAGGCAAGCACAAAGGTTGGATAAAGATTCTGCAGAACAAAGGAAGCCAAAACATTAATTGATGTGACCCAGGACCTTTTTTTCAGGACTGAAGCACTTCCTCTCAGTTACTGTAGGTACTGAAGTTTTCCTCAAAAACTGACTACAGGATTTAATGAACCTCATATTCTTGGGATACATTGGCTGAGGAAGTATCTAGAGACCAGACCTTTCAGCAGGGATACATAGAGATAATTGGGTAGCTTGGGATGCGGAGACCGACAAAGATTGTAGTGGGCTGTAATAGTCTTTGCAGTGAATATATGAGGTCCAATAAAACATGAGGTAAATTTCATGGAGCGAACCTTGCAACTAATGTTTTTGGAGACAATTCAAACTTTATCCTCGGGTTGGAGAAACAGGCCTCTTCAACAGCACCAATCTTCAAATTACTTGTCTCTGACTGCTGGAGCCAGTTTCAAATCTGGGACCAAATTTGGTCAAAATCTTATGGAATAGCACAGAATACAGTAATTTCTGAAGATCAAAGTATTGGCAAAGTGAGATGTGGATGCTTCCCATAGACAATGAAAAATGCATACCACTGGCTTGAGAATTTTAGAAACATTCACTAAAATATCCACAGATGAAGCCTCCTTTATTATAATATTTATATTATTTATAATCACATCAAGAGACTAAAATATCTAGAGATGAAGCCTCTTTAAAAAGGGTGATAAGCTAGACCACAGCTTGAGACTTTTATCATATTCACATCAAGAGACTAAAATATCCACAGACGAAGCCCTTATCAGAAGGGTGGGTAGCTGTACCACAGTGTGAGAATTCACAATTCCCAGTTGTCTGTTTTGAGCCCAGATCCCTAAGCCACCCTTTCCCCCTTACAGCTGTCCTTATAATCATACATAAAATTATAAAATATCAACTTCCTTTTCCGGCTACAAAAGGTGGAAGTGTGGGACCCCAAAATGGATATAATACAAAGGAGCCCAAACGTACAAGGTATCAAAAGACCATCAAAGAATAGGCACAATGTCACGTAGGTGTCATAAGGAATAGTTTTTTGTATTGTAGGTAAAAATGGTTACAACACCGGCAACACGTTTCATGGCAAACATACAGCCACTTTAGGTATCATGTATCCCAACTCTGGTATGAGCTGAGTTAACCCTTTAGTATATAAGCAAGGAGTGATATCAGGATATGAGTAGGGGTTTATTTGGCTCTAGGTCTGCTTTAAAGCTTGATTTTAATTTTGGTTGAACTATATCTAGAAATTCACATTGCTGTTTGTTTGTTGCAGTTCAAGCGGACAGGACTTCACAGAGCATCACTTGAGGGTCACATAGAGATCATCAAGAAACTCATAGACTGTGGAGCATCCATCAACTTCAGAGACAGGGTATGACACTAAGACTGGCCACAGAAAAACACATCCATCGAGCAAAATCAAACTCTTATTTACATGGCAGCAGTGGCTGGCTAAACATGCAGGTTTTCCTAACACTTGAGCTTCAACATTTATGCACACCATATTTATAGTGCTAATTTATAACTTAATGGTAATTATATACAAAACAGTTGGGCATCTATAGCCGTGAGCATGTGGGCAATTGTCATCTTTTTACTTTCGTGTTCTTGTTTTTAAGCTTTTTACTTTAATATAAAAGGCAAAAGTCCTAAATTTTTAGATTGCACAGACTTTTCATATAAAGCAGAATAGGGATGCACCGATATATCGGCCGAAATTGCCACTTTTGGCTAAATGCCGAAAGTGCAATTTTTCTGCCGATACAGTAGCGCATCCCTGGTTTCTTTCCTCCCCGCTGTGTGCTGCTTTGTGTCCCAGCGGGGAGGGGACAAACTGTGACAGGCGGCCGAGCGATGCAGGAATAGAGCGCTATGAGCGGCCGGCGTCTCACCTCCCACACTGCTCAGCCTCCTATCACAGTACAGCAGAGCGGTGTGTGGGCGGAGACAGCCCGCGCTGTCACAGAAGGCTGAGCTCTCCCTGCACCGCTCGATCAAACATTTTTCGGTTTCAGTCTGACATTTTTTTAAATTTCGGTTTCTTTTCGGTTTAGAAATTTCCATTTTGGTGCACCTCTAAAGCAGAATGTTATGCAAAAAAGTGCATACTCATTCTTTTTCTTGTTTGGGTAGTTGGATTGCACGGCTATTTACTGGGCCTGCCGTGGTGGAAAGCTGGATGTTGTGAAGTTTCTTCAGGACCATGGAGCTGAAATTAATGTAAAAGACAAGGTATGAGTTTGTAATCACATTCCTGTTCCTCATCATTTATGTATGTACATAAGGGCTGGACAAATCCCAGGGGCCAGGTAGCCAATGCTCCTTAAAAAGTACAGCTGGCACCTAACAGTTGGGTTTTTCTCTAGTTGTTGTCAATGGAGCTGGCTCCTTAAAAAAATCCTTCTGGCTCCTGGATCGAACAGACTGACCCCTGAATTCCATATTACTTTGTCTACCCCTGATGTACATTATCACACAAGTGTAAGATTGGTGATTTCCTATCCAAAGTGGTTCTCTACCTTTGATAATATTTGACATCTGACTTTGAATTCCCCAAGTATCTTTTTCTTCTATTTCTTCCTTTACTACTTGGTGAGTTACTGACCAGCCATGTCAGCCATGAAGTAAGGATGAGCACAGCAACTTAAAAACAAGTCAGTTTACAAGAAATAAAGCCTAGGATCTCAGTTTTAGAACATTTACAGATTTCGCGTGTGCAATAAATCTAAAGGTGCCTCCAACATGTAATGGCTGCCAGCTTTTGGTAGACCCTTTTATTACCACAAAGAAAAATATCTGGACCGATTTTTTTGGCTTATACGGAGGTAATCATATTTTAATAGGCGAAGTGGTAAAATCATCCAGTAATAGTGAAGAATACTGATGTCTGTTTTTCATTGTGCATCACATATTTCAGGCCCTGAGTACTCCTCTGCACGTTGCCACTCGTACCGGTCATGCTGACATAGTGGAACATCTTATTGCCACTGGGGTGAATATAAACTCCAAGGACAGAGTAAGTCTTTGTTTTTTTCATATCGAAATGGGGATGCCTTACAGGTACATAGATGATCATTAACTTCTACTTCCAGCACATTACTTGATGGCACTTACCCCACACTGCCAACATTACAATAAATGTACCACCATATGGCAAGCTGGCTTCATTCTCCTAAGACAATTGACCTCATTTTCAGTTTCCTGGACTTTCACTGGAATCGCTAGTTACTTCTCAAACATTTTATTCAACACTTTGAAGGGCGAAAAGAATGCCTTGGTTCACATCCTGGCCAGGGCACTAACTGCGTGGAGTTTGCATGTGTTTCTCCCACACTCCAAAGACATGCTTGTAGGTTAATTGGCTCCTGTCTAAATTGGCCTTAGTATGTGTATGCATATGAGATAGGGACCTTAGATTGTAAGCTCCTTTAAGGGCAGGGACGAATGGAAATGAATGGTATGTACAGTGATGCGTAAATTGTCATCCCTATATAAATAACTATAATGAATAAATGTCTAAACACTGACTGAGGCAATACAAATGTTTGAAGTAGACTTAGCAACAGAAAACAAATCTCTTATTAACCATTATTGATGGTGAGTGATCTTTCTGCTGATAGACAGCCAGATACTTCTTTAACACATAAAAAAAAGTTTATAAACTGACATTTGGAGACAAGCGCCGTAAGGTTTCTAGCAGAAACCCTCTGTCGGTAGGCAAACAATAACTTTAGCACCCTTCAATTCAACAATGCAAAGCCAGTACCTTCTAATAGGCAGCTGCATTGTTGAATGCTGGGTGCAAGAAGCGTGGACCTATTTACTTTCTACGAATCCTCAATGAGTATTCACACACCAAAAAAATATGCATGACCCTCTTTTTTCCCAATGCACCATAACACATGGCAGATGTTTTCTGATGTATGTCTTGTGTTGTATTTAAAGTGACACTAAACTCAGGAATTCAATCTTAAAATTGCATTTAAGGGCATTCAAGTACCTTAATTATTAACAGAAGTGTATCTTATTTGTGTATCACTCGGCTGTAGATCCTCAAATCATCTCTGAATTGGTGCCGAAACTGTCCTTCCTTCTGGAGGGGGGCTACTTTTGTTCCCCATGGTCCCTGTGTGCAGGACCGGATTTACTCTCTCTGCTGCCCCAAGGCCAGGCTCCTCAATGCGCCCCCCTACCCGCCAAACCCTAACCCCCTCCCCATGGAGAATGGCAGACCTGCAGGCTGCATACAATGTCACTGAGATCACTTGTAGAAAACAAGCGGCAGCTTCCCCGCTGTACATTTAGCTCTGCTTGCCCAAAGCAGGAATAAATGTAGAAAACAACTACCTGCCCGGGTATCGGGAGATAAGAATTCCACACCCCAGCTGCCCCTCTGCTCCCTGCTGCCCCAAGGCCAGGCCTTTGTTGGCCTTGTGGGAAATCCAGTCCTGCCTGTGTGCGTTGTGAAGTAGCCACCACTCCAAGCTCGCTCCTGTAATGGACTACAATCTCAATACAGATCAGTAAAGTAAATGTGAGATTGGGGAACAAAAGTAGCCACCCTCCAGAAGGAAGGTGAAAAGCACTCACCTCATAGTTCTCCTTTAACATCACCCATCATGTTTATATTAATGGTTAAAGTTACCCATCATGTTTATTCCCTGAGGAAGGTGGGAGGTCTTTAAGCCCCCAAAACATGTTGGGTGTTCATGTTGTCATTTGTAAACCGATACTAAAAGTTTTTGGACTCTCAGACTGTTTGGTGCTCTCATTAGACTGTACTAACATGGTTTATTTTAATTAGCGGATTTTCATCTGCATATTTTATATTACATATATGATTTAAACACTAAGGTATTCTTGTTTGCGGTTTACAGGAGGGTGACACTGCGCTGCATGATGCCGTCAGGCTTAACCGCTACAAAATTATAAAGATGCTGATCATCTATGGAGCCAACATGATGACAAAGAATGCAGTAAGTATTTTTGACTCATTCTGCCAACAAATGTAACTGCTACTATGTTTTGGCCAAAAGTGGTAGACCCATATCTTGTCTATGGTCTCAAAACTGGCTGGTAAGCAGGTTTGCTGCTTTTAGCAACCCATGATGCTCTGGCCGGCGTCCTGCCCACTTCCTGGTCTCAGGTCCATGCAGCATCTCTTAGGGTCATGAGGGGGAGTGGGCAGCAAGTTTGCTGCTTTTAGCAACCTATGGCGCTCTGGCCGGCGTCCTGCCCACCTTCTGGCAACCAGTCACTGGTTGCCAGGAGCTGAGCGGGATGCTCTGGTCGGTGTCCCTCTCAGCTCCTGGTAAACAGTGATGTCAGTGAGCTGGGTGGGATGCCGGACAGAGCTGACACAGAAAATCTTGGCGGACATGACTGCTTAGGGATCCACTGTGCCAAAACCTGTGTCAGAAAGAGCAATTAACAGCAGTTACATAAAAAACTACACACGTAACCATATAGTAATAACATTTCACAAATCTATCAGTCATTCAAGAGTTCTATACTACAACCAAAGCAACAATATTTACATTAACGCTATTATCCCCTTTTGTGTGCAACACAGGATGGCAAAACCCCGACAGATCTGGTGCAGCAATGGCAATCAGATACCCGGGAAGCGCTAGTGAAAAGGACAAACCTTGGCGGCTCTGAGAAGCAAGTGTAAAGAAGAAATCAGCTTAGCTGTTTGTTGCTGAAATGCACAGAACCGGCAGATAGATGTCTGGATGTGACTAGGAAATGCTTTTAAAAATGCTTTTTTAAATGCACATTGTATGATAGAGTATATAACTGTACAGCCATTTCTCCTATAGTCTAAATTATTGTACAAAAGATACTTCTTGTTAAAATAAAGTTGAATTGTATAGCTCGTATATGTTTGTGTGGCTTGGGAAAAATCTTTAAAGCTGTATGGACCAACAGCATTAGGATTACTCTATTGAATTTCGGGGCTGTGGTGCTTCAAATATCTTATATCCACTGATATGAAAAGAAAAAGGTGTGACCCAAAGTCCATGAAGTCTTAAAGTGACACTAATCTCAGAAGATAAATCTTTAAAATGCATCCATGTACCTGAACTATTAACACAAATGTATCTTATTTATGTATCACTCGGCTGTATATCCTCAAATCATCTCTGAATTGGTGCTGACACTGTCCTTCCTTCTGGAGGGGGGCTACTTTTGTTCCCCATGGTCCCTGTGTGTGTTGTAAAGTAGTCACCGCTCCAAGCTCACTCCTGTGATGGACTACAATCTCTATACAAATTAATAAACTAAACATGACATTGTAGTCCATCATGGGAGTGAGCTTGGAGCGGTGACTACTTTACAACACACATAGGGAACATGGGGAACAAAGGTAGTCGCCCTCCAGAAGGAAGGACAGTGTCAGCACCAATTCAGAGATGATTTGAGGATCTACAGCTGAGTGTAGACATGTGCATTCGGACGAACCTGCATATCAACGAAATTCAGTATATTGGCGGTTTGTCCGAATCCGAAATAATAAATTGTTTACATGCACGAATATACTAAAACTATATTCAGGCATATATCAATTCATTATTACAACGTGCGGCGGCCATATTGGCCGCCAGAGCATTCTGTGCAAGCCCGCCACCATCTTGGAGGCGGGCCGCTTGACGTCACATGATGCCACACATGCGCGGTGTTGGGTGACGTCATTCGCACAATGAGCGGTGGCCATATTGGCCGCCGGCGTGTTCTGCCCATGTGTCTTGCCATTTGGAGTTTATCTTGGTATACACCAAGATGACGGCACCCACACGTTCGGGCCCGCTATCTTGGTGTATATAAAGATATACTCCAGAACACAGCGGTGGCTGATATGGCCGCCGCTTGATCTGCGGTTTATTTGTGCAGCTTCGGATTCAGAGGATCGTTGCCTCCGAATTTGAAACAGCATAAAAATGTGTTTCCTTTGACTAAACAAATTAAAATGTTTTTCATTTGTTTCCTCCGAAACAATTTTTTTTGCACTGCACAAGTCTAGCCGAGTGATCCACAAATAAAATACAAAAATAATATATTCTGGATGACCCAATGAATAATCCAGCAACCTTAATAATATGCAAACATTTATAATTTATTAATTAATACAGAAAAATAGAATTAAAAAAAAGTGATCAAGTGCAACGAAAGACCAAAGAAGAAAACCCAACCTTGAAGTGACATTAAACCCTCAGATTTTTTAACATAAAACAATACTGTAATGTGTGCCTTACTGTAATCCATGGTAGTTTCCCTTCTCTTTGCTGCTCTTCCTTTTAAATCTGTATCTCTTCTCATGCTGGGCAGAACTTCTGTTTTGCAGCAGACTGCCTCGTCTCTGAAATGGATACATGATGTCTGTGTGTAGGTTCCCAACCTGACCCAGCACTACAGGAAGAGGCACTCAGCTGCAAAGGGAAGTTCTCCCCAAGCATGAGAAGACATGAGGATTTAAAAGGAAGAGCAGCAAAGAGAAGGGAAACTACCATGGATTACAGTAAGGCACACATTACAGTATTGGTTTATGTTAAAAAATCTGAGGGTTTAATGTCACTTTAAAAAAACATTTAAAACTAGTGCAAGTCACCCTGAGACCCCAGAAACTAGGATAAAACATCATACATACTGTATATGAATGCTCATAGATCGGCTTTAAAGTGTAACAAATACAAAGCTTATAACTATTCCCCCAAGCCATCCTAGCAAAAAAAGAAATATTGTCTTTAGTTGGTGTAGAAATGTATCTCATATAAAATGGCACAAATGGTTAAAGTTCTTAAACTGGGAAATTGGAGGAAAAAGAACCGGAGCATTGCACTGGCACACACGGGATCAGGAAGGAATTGTGTTGATCTTTTGTGTGGCTTTTGAAGGTTTTGGCAAAACTTAGCTGGATAAATCCTCAGATCAACATTGTATTGCAGCTTTGTAGCAGTTATAAACATCCCATAGCTAAACCGGTTTGTTATGGGTCACTTCCATCCCTTAAAGCTGCCATGGCTTGTTGATCTGAGGATTTATCCGGATATGTTTAGTGGTGAGGATTTTATTTTCCCTTTTATTTCCTCTATAGGAGTTTTTGCAGATGTCAAGTTTTTTGTTTTGTTTTTTTCTTAACGTGTTGACTTATGTTTTGTTCAGAGTACTCTCTCTATGTACTGTTTGGTTGATACAAGTAGCACCTGCACTTTGCCCCCTTCCCCCAGCTTTTATAAATGAGTCTCATTATGTTTTCTACTAGTACTAGGGTCATCTCTTTACATTCCTGCCCTACTGTTTTATAATTTGTCCGATGGAAAAGGCTAATTGTATTTGAACTGTTTATTCATCCCAAACCTGCTTCTATAATCAGCGGCGTAATACCGCTATGATCATTGATACTGATCATCTGGCTACTCTCCCTAATTAATTACTTTCCTGTTATTATTTGCATAAGAACAGTGCATTGGTAAATGACACACTATGTTTGTGCTCACCTAGCAGTACTTCCGCACCTCTCTTCATGATCTGCTGTCCAGCTGGCTGTATCTGTGGTACGTAGGTCTCTAACGGCTGCTATTTTGTATAGGTTTGCATAAAATGTTTTTTGTTTTTTTATTGTTCGGATGTTGTTCCCATCTGTACCAATTATTCTCAGTTATACGGAGTTATTTAGATGGTCTGTGCAGTCCTTATCTTAAAGAAGAACTCCGGGCAAAATGTTTATTAACCCTTCTAGTGGGGCTACCCACGCACTGCAAGGGTTAACTGCTTGTTTTGTTCTAGTATGGAAAATAAAAGTTATACTAGCCCGATCCTCTGAGCCATTTTGCTCTTAAACCAGTCCCATCCACCTGGCTCCCCCTCTGCTGCAGCGGTCTAATCTCCCTCCACGTTCTATACATAGGGGGGAATTTATCAAAACTGGAACAGACAAAAAAAACAAAAACTATTCGGGACCTTTTTCTCCCCAGTCCCCATCTGCACTTACCTGCCAGTGACACTCGTCCCTAAAGTGATCCTCCGTTTCCTGTACTCCAGGTTGCAGGGGGAGAATACTGACGGCAGAGGAGCCATAGGCTCCATCTGCCATCAGTCAAAGTGTTGGTCAGAGAGAAGGGGTGTGGCCTACCACAGGGCTGTGTGTGTCTATGGACCAGTGATGTGTATTACTTCATATTACGGGTGAGGCATTCCCCCGCCGAAGCCACGCCCCCAAGCTAGTGTGAAGGAGTAAGGGAGGAGCCTCCCTGTCCCTCACTAACTACCTGTCAAAAACCGGATGCATCCATGACAGGTTACACTGTGGGGAGGATTTCCCGGCTGTGTAACCTGTTAGATGACGATCTGAATGGAGAAAAAGCTGTCAGCTTCAGACTTGAAGCTGACAGCTTTTTCCTCCATAATTCTAGGTGAGGCTCTGCCTCCCCTGCCTGCACGTCCCTGCTATAGACGCACACAGCCACTGCGGGCATGAGCGGTGGAGCCGCTGGAGGCACCAGTGCAGGGGGGAGGAGCGCTGCGGGGACCCACTTGAAAACGACGAATTAAAAACTTTTTTAAAAAAAACAACAACAGCCGCAGGCAAAGGTGGGTCTCCTTATAGCAAATATTTTAGAACAAGGAAGGTTGAAGATCGCTTTAAGTACTTGAAGTTGGCCATACTTGGGTTGGACAAGAGAAAAATGCTCGATTCCCCCATCCACTCTAACAGTGATGGTGGATAAATCTCCTCTGCCAGCTATTGTATTCAGCAGATGTGACTGTCATAATACCGGAACATAGTACAGTATGTAAGATTGAACATTATTATTATAATACAGGATTTATAGAGCGCCAACAGCGCTGCACAATATATGGAAGACATTACAATCACAATACAATTCAAGACAAGATGGTAAGGAGGGCGTTTTGTAGCGCGTTCCTACGCTCTGCAAAACGCTCAAACACCGAAATCCCATTATTTCCTATGGGTATGGTTCACACCTGGGCGTATTACAGGCCGTATGAACGCGCTACAAAACGCCCTACGCCCAAGGAAGTACAGGAGCTTCTTTGGGGCGTATTTGCTGCGCGTATGCATTGGGATACAGCCAGGTAGCCCTCGGAAACGCGCATTTTTTTTACAGCGAATCGCGGTAAAAACGCGCAGCACGAAACGCGCATATTCGATACGCCTAGGTGTGAACCCAGCCTTAGTGTGTGTCTGTATTTAACTGGTTCTAAGGCCGGGTTCACAACTAGGTGGCACCGGTTTTGATCAAAAATGCTCACCAAAATGTACAACATGCTTCTGCTGCGTGTTTTGCGGCATTTCCTTTGAAGTCTATGGGGAAAAACACGCTTTTAACTGCCCATAGAAGCTCCTGTACCTTTTCGGGCGTTTGGCTTTTTCCTGCTCAGGTGTAGAGTAGGGGCCATTGACAATCATGGGATTTCTTGTGTTGGGCATTTAGAAGCACGTTTCCAACTGCTCAAAAGCTCCTAGGTGTGATCCAGGCCTTACACTTCCCATATCCCTTTAGATTTTGCAAAAGAAGAAACTCATCCTGAAGTCTCTTGAATTTATCAGCAGATACCACCCGCCTGTGGGAGGGAATTCCAAACTTTCACTATTCTCACAGTGAAATACCCCTTGCGAATTCTACGATTGAACCCCTTCTCTTCTAACCTCTTGTTGTGTCCCCTGGTTCTCACTACAATTTTGGGATTAAACAGTTTGTTCCTAATATTATTGTCCCCATTGAGTATTTTGAAGACGGCAATAAAGTCCCCCTCCTAATGGCCTCTTTTCTAAGTTGAATAAATTATGATTTTGGATGCGGTCCTCGTAACATATTGAACAAAATTCAATCCCTGCAATTAATTTTGTAGTCCTTCTCTGAACTCTCTCCAGTTCTGGGACATCCCTCCTGAGAGTCGGCGACCAGAACTGTACCGCATACTCAAGATGGGGCCGAACCAATGATTTATAAAGTGGAAGTATTAAGGTGCCCATACACTGCACGATTCTCGTACGAGAATCGCAGGAAATCCCGCGATCGTACGAGAATCGTGCAGTGTATGGAAGGCGTGCGACCGTTTCTACTGTACGGTCGCACGTCTTCTTTCGAACCAGCATGCTAGAAAACCCGCCGGGAATCGTACGATTCTCGGCGAGTTAGTGGACACT
>NW_017306270.1:179215-192194 GCF_000935625.1 Nanorana parkeri
TTTAGGCCTTGTTCACACCAAATGCAGACCAGATCCAGTCAGGTTTCTGCACACGCAGTGTAGTGGGTTGTGCCGCGTTTTAGACGCGTTTTGGATGCGTTTTTGATGCGTTTAGGGCCGGTTTTGGTAAAAAAAAAAGTTTTTTTTTTTTTTTAAAGTTTGACATGTGCTTTCAGGCACTTGCATGCGTTTTTGATAAGTTTTTGCGTTTTAGATGCGTTCCAGACCAGATCCAGAGCAGGTAAAATAGGGCTTGCCGCATTTTTTTCATCCGGTCTGGATCCGCACGCTGCGATGTGAACTGGAGGTCAAAATACCATAGGAATACATTGGACGCAGTTTTGATCCGGTCTGCACCTGCTCTGGTCCGGATCTGCTCCGCGCTTGGTGTGAACAAGCCCTAAGGGCGTTTAGGCCCTAAACGCATCAAAAACGCGTCTAAAACACGGCACAACCCACTACACTGCAGGTGCAGAAACCTGACCGGATCTGGTCTGCATTTGGTGTGAACAAGGCCTTACTCTTTGAACAGTTGATTGGCTGCAGTTGATTCAGCTGACAATTTCCCACTTAGTTTCTTCAATTTTTCAGTTCAAGTCTGTTAAGCCGGGTGGTGCCGACAGGGCCTCCCATGTTTAGAATCTTGGCCGATTCACGGGACATCCATGACATGGATCATGCAATGACAATCAAACAGAAACATTTGCTCGGCAACCCAAGCAGCATTTAATGGCTGACATTGGAAGGGCCACGTCACTCTGGTGATTTATTTGCAGTGATTCTCTGTTATTCTGATTTCTCTCTAATGAAATCAATTCTTTCCCATGGAATTTGCTAACTCGATATTTTACAGCTCAGCCACTCAGCAATTGGGTTAGTGCAGTTTAATGTCAGGAGAGATGTGCCAGCGGCATTCACCTCTATGGCCTAGCTATGAATCTCTGAAGGAGAGCGATTTGTAGCAGCCAATGTATAACAATGTACCACGACCTATACCTGCAGCTGCCATACATTGTTCCTTGGAGGCAAAGTGCCAGTGATTGTGTAAAAAAAACCCAAATTGTTGTTAAGCATTTGTAGCAGCGACATGGCCCCTGTGCTTCTTTGTTCTATTGGGAAAACATTCTTATTTGGGTTTTTATAAAAAAGCAGAGTTCTGTTTCCCTGTCATATAATTGGGGAACACCATGGGCCCCTGCTGCTCCTAGGGCCCCTTCATTGCAATCTTCTGTGTTCCCTTATTCTCTTCCTGTTGTGACTCTCTCTTCCTGGAGTAGCCCTCTCTTCTCTTCCTGACCTGAAGTGGCTCTCTCTTCTCTTCCTGTAGTGGCCCTCTCTTTCTGTAGGTGCCATCTCTCCCCTATTACAGGTCCCCTTCCAATGTGCTCCTATACTGCCTGTCCTGTCGCTCTCAGAGCGGAGCCTCTTCCTCACAGACACTTTCCTGGCTTCCTATTGTCTGTCGGTGAGGTGAATGAATTACATTGTATCAATGATTCTCCTCACACTGACTGGTGGACTACTGTGACCCGGGTGGGGGAAGTTCAGGAGTCAGTGATTTGTGTCTGGCAATCTTCTATCATATGTGTCTCTGCTCGGTCTCTATCAATGATTAATCCCCCACCCAGCAGCCCTGTCCCGGGACACTGAGCCGAGTCCAGTCCGTGCACCATGCTGCTCAGAGCTCTGCTCCCCCGCTGTGCCCGGGCTGGGTGTAGTGCTGTGCCCCGCACATATATGAACCAGGCCCGGCCTGCACTGGATATCTCCGGAATCTTCCCTCCCATCTCCACTCCATTCAATGACCGGGAACGAGTGGACTATGACAGGCTGGCCGAGAATCTGCACAAGTACTCCACTACCCCACTCCGCGGTATGTAGCACTGAGCATGCGCGGCACGGCCACATGGGGAACGCTTTACACATACATACACAGTAGGTTCATATAGAGAACTCTGCACATAAACGGGACGCTCTGAGCGTATAAAGGACACTCTGCACTCTCATAGAGCACTTGGCACTCACACAGGACACTCTGCACTCTCATAGAGCACTTGGCACTCACACAGGGCATTCTGCGCTCACGCAGGGCATTCTGCGCTCACGCAGGGCATTCTGCGCTCACACAGGACACTCTGCGCTCACACAGGACACTCTGCGCTCACACAGGGCACTCTGCGCTCAGATAGAGAACTCTGCACTCGCTCGCACAGGGCACTCTGCGCTCACGCAGGGCACTCTGCGCTCACGCAGGGCACTCTGCGCTCAGATAGAGAACTCTGCGCTCACACAGGGCATTCTGCGCTCGCGCAGGGCATTCTGCGCTCGCGCAGGGCACTGCGCTCGCGCAGGGCACTGCGCTCGCGCAGGACACTTTGCGCTCACGCAGGACACTCTGCGCTCACGCAGGGCACTCTGCGCTCACGCAGGACACTTTGCGCTCACGCAGGGCACTCTGCGCTCACGCAGGGCACTCTGCGCTCACGCAGGGCACTCTGCGCTCACGCAGGACACTCTGCACCCGCATAGAGCACTCTGCGCTCACACAGGACACTCTGCGCTCAGATAGAGAACTCTGTGCTCACACAGGACACTCTGCGCGCACACAGGACACTGCGCTCACACAGGACACTGCGCTCACACAGGACACTGCGCTCACACAGGGCACTCTGCGCTCACACAGGGCACTCTGCTAGAGCTGCAGCTAACGATTATTTTCAAAATCGATTAGTTAGCCGATTATTAAGTTCGATTAATCGGTTAATCGGATAAACTATAAAATAAAGTTTAAAAAATGGCTCCAGTGATGGACTACTAGTTTGTATTGAGGTTGTAGTCCATCACGGGAGCAAGCTTGGAGCGGTGGAAGTAAAAAAGAAAAAAAGATAGTGTGGTGTGCAATATAGTGAAATGGAAAGTGTAAAATTATACAGCAATGCATGCAGAATGGCAACGGCTATAGAGAACTACAAAACCCAGCAATAGTACATTATACAGCGCAATGCAGAATACCGCCAGCTATAGAGGAATACAACAAATCCCAGCAATAGTACATAATAGTTGGCGGCATTCTGCATTGTGCTGTATAATGTACTATTGCTGGGTTTTGTAGTCCTCTATAGCTGGTGGTATTTAGCATTGTACCACTGTATAATGTACTATTGCTGGGATTTGTTGTACTCCTCTATAGCTTGTGGTATTCCGCATTGCGCTGTATAATGTATTATTGCTGGGACTTGTAGTCCTCTATACAGCGCAATGCAGAATGTCACCAGCTATAGAGGAGTACAAAAAATCCCAGCAATAGTACATTATACATACAGTGTATAATGTATTGCTGGGATTTGTATTCCTCTATAGCTGATGGTACATTGCTCTGTATAATATACAGCACAAGGTACCATCAGCTATAGAGGAATACAAATCCCAGCAATACATTATAGAGCACCATGTGTGGGAAAGTGCAGGCTTACCTGACCAGTCTTCCAGCAACTTGCTTCTGAGATTGGACCTGTCTATCAGCTGCTGTCATCCCCCCACCCCTGCTCCTCCTTACTACATCTCCCCGCGTGCCTTGCCGATCGTGGATGGGCAGGAAATGTGAGGCGGGGAGGAGGTGCGGCGTGTGGAGCGTGGATGCGAGCGGGTCTGGCAGCGGCGAGCGTGAGGTGTGAAGGAGGTGCGGCGCACAGCGTGTGGAGCTGCGAACAGGGCCAACTGATCGGAAGTCGATTAATCGATTATTGTAAAAGTTGACAACTTTTTCTATAATCGATTATGTCGATTAGTTGTTGCAGCCCTACACTCTGCGCTCACACCCTCTTACCTGTCTGCCCGATACTCTGTCCGCCTCCTTCCCCACCACGATCGCTAGCGGGCCCCGCCTCCTCCGTCACTAAGACCCGACTCCTCCGTCACTGGGCCCCGCCTCCTCCAGCACTGCCGACGACGTGCCCAGAAACCTCCGAAGCTGCTGGTTGTCACCCACTCAGCAGCGGCTGCGAGGACTTACGCGCCGCTGCACATGTGATGTGTTTCTCCTCAAAGCCGCCAGTGACAGCCAGCAGCCTGAAATGCCATAGCGACACAGGCGGACGCACGGCATCAGGGCAACGTCCTGGCCGGGCCCCCCTGTGCTCCGGGGCCCCATAGCGGCCGCCTGGGTCGCTATAGTGATTGTTACGCCACTGCTCCAATATATTGGAACTGATCCTATAATCACACATACTGTATATTCAAAGATTCAAAAGATGCTCTGAGTGTTTGTCGATATACCTGTGCCAAGTACTTGTGTAACACAGGTATATTGATGCCATTTTTTTTTGTGTGTGGACTGGAACAGTGCAACAACTGGAAGACTGAAAGTTGTGAATGTCAATGGCAGTTTAATCGTTTTTTGGCTTTTTATTAATAAACCTGTATATTATCTTGTATATTATAAGAATGTTTTAAACTAGGAATGGTGCTGTACATAAACTCGAATAATTAGAATATCGTGCAAAAGTAATTGCAGTAAGTGCTGCAAAAGGGGCCCAAACCAAGTACTGAGTACATATGCATGCTTGTACTTTTCAGAGGTCCGATATTGTTCTATGTACAATCCTTGTTTTATTGATTGCATGTAATAATCTACTTTTTTGAGGTTGTGGATTTGGGGTTCTTGGGGTTTTCATGAGCTGTAAGCCATAATCATCACAATTATGACAAATCACGGCTTGAACTATCTTGCTTTGCATGTAATGAGTCTATCTCATATATTAGTTTCACCTTTTAAGTTGCATTAGTGAAATAAATGAGCTTTGCACGATATTCTAATTATTCGAGTTTCACCTGTACATCATGGTAATCACTATGTATTCTATTACTTTAAGGTTTTGTTGTTCAAGGCTCAAATGGGGAATATGCTTACCTGAGCCGTGAGGAGAGACTGGAGGTCGTGCGCAAGGTCCGTGAAGTGGTACCGAAAGAGAAGCTTCTTATCGCCGGATCAGGATGTGAATGTATGGTGTACTCCACTGATATTGTTACACAGTCTAACAATTTGTAGTAAGAAATGGCATACAGTTCAGAGGTGCAACCTCAGCACATTATTTATCAGGATATTCCGAGGAAAGAACTGCTTCTTCTTACTGTATGTGAGATTTTAGTGATTGGTTTTACATACACTTTATTGAGTGCCATCCCTACCCCCTCCTCTCCAGGCCAGCAGCAGCCCTTAGGACGGTTTCACACCATTTTCCAGACCAGATCCGGTCCGGAAAATGGTGTGAACTTGCCCGCAGTTCCAGTGCATCCCAGACCACACAAAATGAGACATGCAGTATTTGTCTGGTCTGGAACGGACTGCGCTGGTGGGAACAGAGGCCAGATATAGCACAGGGATATATTAGGATGCATTTTGGATCCGGAAACAATCTGGTCTGGTCTGGAGATGATGTGGTGTGAATGGGCCCTTAGTCCATTGACTCTTTGTACCTTTTGTTATTCCCTTTATTGTAAATCTAATCATTGTTTCAGAATTAATATAACTATATGAGTGGTTTGAGGTTTTATGAATGGTCCTTACTTTGTCTTTGTTGTCATATTCCCCAGCTACACAAGCCACAGTGGAGATGACCTTGGAGATGGCCAAAGCTGGAGCAGAGGCGGTTCTAGTGGTGACGCCATGTTACTATAAAGGCAGAATGAACAGCTCTTCTCTGGTGCACCATTACACCAAGGTAATCACACAGACCGTCACCAAAGCCAAGAAAAAATACAACAGTTAATGAAAACCTAAAAGTACGGAGACACCCAACGCTGACCTAGTTCTAGATACCTGGCTGTCTCTGCTTTTCAGTCCTTTTTGAGTCACTTTCCTGAAACAAGCATGTACTAAGTGACATCAGTGTGCATATTTGCTCTGTGTTAGTGACTCAGGAAGTATTGAAGTCCATTGAATCAACATGACAACCAGGCAACTAGCATTTTTAGAAGGAGCTGGAGCTAATGTAAACTTCCAGTACAGCTCGTCTATAAAATGGGCCTACTAATGGAGAAATACAGGGGACCTCCTTCTGTAGAGGCTGGTCGTTTGAGAGTTGTGCGCAACCTCTGTTACTTAGCCAAATCAAGTCAACAGATTAGGTTGAGTAAAGTCAGGACTCCGTATCTTCATGCTTGTTCTTTGTCAGCGACTCAAAGTATTAAGTCATGATAGCCAGGCATCCAGCACTTTCAGTAGAGAACTTAGCAATGGCAGCCTTCAAGTTTGTCTCATTAGAAGTTTACAAATAATAAACAAATACATAAAAATAATAATTAAAAAAAAACAGGAAGTTGCAGTGAAAGTTGTTTGCGTAGCTGCTGGAAATTCTAACACATTGTTTCTCTCCAGGTTGCCGATGCCTCTCCGGTTCCCGTTATTTTGTACAGCGTGCCTGCCAATACTGGATTGGATTTGCCTGTAGATGCAGTAGTCACTTTGGCTCAGCACCCAAACATCATAGGGATCAAGGACAGCGGAGGAGATGTAAGTCCCTGATTTCACAGCGCATGTCTTGTGCTTAGTTCTGCCTCTGGTAGTCAGGTAAAGTAAAAGCCTAACACTTTTCCCTCTTAAGGCAAACTGACAGGTTCTCTTTATAGCTCACCTCCTCTGCTTTAGGTATTCTGTGCAAAATGTCACAGTTCAGCTGCAGAGTTGCAGCTGTGCTGTCACTTGCAGTTCCACAAGAATGTGCAGACCTCTCACCCCTGGTTCTGCAGGCATGCAGGGCTGTTCTGTTGCTTGTAGCCCTCCAGGCATGTACTCGGTTCCTAACTTGCTCCCGCACTAGACTGCCAGCTTTAGGCTTTGGCTGACCTCTCCTGCTGATTCTTATGCAGCTTCTCAGCCAATCAGACTTTTTACCAATCTTGTGTTCCTCCCTCTGGCTTATTGTAGTTAAACCCAGTGCAGCGCACGGCGCGTGGCCTGAGCAAACTGTCACGAATCGGACTCAGAGGTGAGACCCGGAAACAAGGATGTGGACCCTTGCTACACATGCTGATGCACCTAGATTCAAAGGGTGCAAGCAGTGAATGCTGACTATTCCCAGAGCTGGAGTTCGAGCAGGGACATGAGCTGAAGGAGACAAGAAGAAGTCAGGTTCCACTGGAAGTTCAAGTACTAGGCAATGCCGAGTAGATAGTATGGGGTCCTTTTGATCCATGCAATGGCTTAAAATGTCAAGCTGCTGACTCTTTGCCCGGAACAAATTCTAGGGTGCTTAGAAAGCCAACCTCAAAATTATGCGAGCTAATGGGGTGAGCTAAATTATGTAACCCATGGGGTCCCCCAGGGTGTGGAGTCTAAGGGCCAGCCAGTGTTCACCAGAGCTTCTGATGGTGGAGATGGATTTTTCTGCGTGCTGACCCCAGGTCACGATTCTCAGGTTTCCCCAACTCGGCTAGCAGCCGATAATAGTTGACAAGGCCAGAATTCCCAACAGGTTGTACACAGGCCTACAACAGACAAATCAAATGCGAGGAACATGCAGATGACTAGGACTTCCAGGGACAATCCAAAGGATAGGGACAGACTGAAGACTGGGATTTCCAGGGACAAGCCAAGGTCGCTACACTGGTAAACTTCAAGAAATATAGTTTCAACTGAAAACAGGGGGCCCGTGCAACGCTTCCCTAAGTTAGATGCTGAGCCCCCTGTTTCCAGTTAAAACTATATATTATTTGAAGTTATTTGTATTGAGTATTAAGATTATAGTCCATCCCGGGAGTGAGCTTGGAGCGGTGACAACTTTACAACACACACAGGGACCATGCGGAACAAAAGTACCCCCCCTCCAGAAGGAAGGACAGTGTCAGCACCAATTCAGAGATGATTGGAGGATCTACAGCCGAGTGATACACAAATAAGATACATTTCTGTTAATAGCTAAGGTACTTGGATGCATTTTTATGATTTGTGTCACTTTAACCTGTTTGCTGTGATGTACTCTACCATATGTGAAGCATGCAGGATACATTACTGGAAACTCATGTGTGTTCTTTGTTACTTTTGTTTGAACTTATCGTGAGGGAATTTCAGAGCGGTGAAACTATAAAGGTGAATATCTCATATAAAATACTTACTTTACAACAGTAGCTAGAAATGAGAGAGTACTCTAAATTCCTAATAGTATACTTTTAACAAGACGCCAGTAAAATAAAAGCACATCCACTTCATTCATAAAAACAAATCCATTGGCATTATTCTGGAGATCTTTTACTAAGTCTGCAGTAAACCTTTAGTGTTAGGTTTATGAGTTAAAAATTCTTCCTGGTCTATAAATGGAAAAGCATTAAATGACGACCTGAGTTTAAATAGAACGTACTCTTAAGGTTTAGCACATATTAACACGCTCTTAAAAAAGCCTTTGGCAAGCACACTTTTTTCACCCTGGACAAGAGCACATCTAGTAAATAACAAAGAACACATGCTGTCTGGCATATCATCAATATATTTAGGTCAATCGTTTGCTTGTCTTGTGTTCTTTGTTCTTTTGTTCTTTGTTACAATGTAAAATGTCCGCGCAACCTGGGTAACCTTTTGTATAAAGATATCTAAATGGATCCACATTGTATTACGATACAAACAATTCTTCAACAGTGTGACGGCGTATAATGTAAAAGCAATGAATGAGATGATACATGGACCTATACATACGCACACATCAGCAATAGGTTGGACTCGATGGACTTATGTCTTTATTCAACCTCAAATACTATGTATCTGCAAAAACCAAAGGCGATCTTTTACAACATGTCCAGTGGATGTGCCTGTTAGAAGAAAAATAATAATGATATACTTTATTTAATAATACTTTATTTAATAATATTAAATAAAGTAATAGTAGTAGTATTTGATAATACTTCAATGGTTCCTGAGCAAAAACAGGCAAGAGTCGTCCTATTGGTACTCTATGGTGTGTAAATCTACTTCTAGCACGCAACAACTGTTGCCCCAGGCATTTTCACTGTTGTAGTATTGTCCTAATAGGAGTCCACAGTTTGGGTCGTCTTTCAGCTGCTTGCCCCCGCTGTCCTATATATACACAAGTGCAGGGCTGGATTTCCCACAAGGCCAACCAAGGCCCGGCTTTGTGGCAGCAGTGAGCAGAGGGGCAGCAGGGGTGTGGAATTCCTATCTCCCGATGCCCGGGTGCTTTGCATCTCTTTCCCTGCTGCTTAATGTGATGCAGTCTCCATTTCTCAAGACTATATATCCCATCATGCATTGCCTCCAGCAAGCAATGACAATGCTACATGTTGGAAGTTCAGATGTTGAGTTGTAGTTCACCCGACAGGCAAGGCCTCGGGGCAGCAGGGAGTAGAGGGGCAGCAGGTGGTGTGGAATTGCCAAATTTTTGGAAGCCCGGGACAAGCAGTTCTGGGCACTGGGTGGGTAATTGTTTTCTACATTTAGCCCTGCCTTGGGCAAGCAAAGCTAAATGTACAGCGGGGAAACTGCTGCTTCTTTTGTACAAGTGATCTCAGCGATGTCTCTGAGATCACTTGTATGCAACCTGCAGGTCTGCCATTCTCCATGGGGGGCGGGCACATTGAGGTACTTGGCCTTGGGGCAACATAGATAGTAAATCCGGCCCTGCAGAGGTGTCTTCCTTGGAGAACATTAGGCATTTTAAGAGCACATCCTGTGTGTCATGAATTTCCATGTTAGAGCATGCATAAGATGACTGGGGAGAAGAGTGGAAAGCTCTAAGGATCAGGAGCAGTTATCGAGACTTATATAGACAGCTGCAGATCGAGGCAATTTGTACCCCTAATAAAGTATTATTGCTTCTTGACGTCCTAAATGAGTAACAATGTGATCTGGATGTAATATTTAGGATGCAGCCTGTCAGTGCATATTAGCTCACAGAATTCTGAGGTTGGCTTTCTAAGCAGCCTAGAATATGTTCCGGGCAAAGAGTCAGCAGCTTGACATTTTAAGCCATGGCATGGATCCAAAGGACACTTCCACCACACCGAGACGGCTCTAAGCCTCAGCTCATTATGGGGGTTGTTGGACAATATTACAGAGCACTGGTCCTGTCATTCACACTATTACATCTACAGTCATATAATGCACACCAGCTTACATTTGTTCTCCACCTACCGTGTTTCCCCCAAAATAAGACAGTGTCTTATATTTTTTTTCCACAAAAAAGACACTAGGTCTTATTTTCGGGGGATGTCTTATGTGTACCTGGCTACAGCTGTCCGCTCGTGCGTGCGGATGGGCGTGCGTGCGGGAGGGAGCTGCGGCCACTCTCAGCTCTAATGCCGTCCAGGGAGCCAGACAGGTGGGCGTGCGGGGAGCGTGCCTGGCGGGAGGGAGCTGCGGCCGTGACATGTAAAATTCTATTATATGTGCAGCTACCTCGAAAGTAAGACCTAGCGGATTTCTGCAATATAAGACCTACCACCGAACTAGGTCTTATTTTCGGGGTAGGTCTTATATTACAGAAATCGCTGAAGATAGCACTAGGTCTTACTTTCGGGGTAGGTCTTACTTTCGGGGAAACACGGTAGTTGCTTCTTGTAAAGTTGTCTATTCAGACAGATCAGAGTGTTCCACTGATTCCTCTTTTATTAGAGCAGTTTATAGACTTGATTGGTCTAAATAACTGTCAGTTGACATTGAACCAGTGAACAGTACATAGAAAAAGCATTGCGAGGGGAATTTATAAAAACTGGAGCAGACAGAATCTGGAGCAGTTGCCCATGGCAATCAGCTTCTTTCTTCAGTTTGTTCAGTTAAGCTTTAAAAATGAAAGATAGAAGCTGATTGGTTGTCGTGCAAGGCTGCTCCAGATTTTGTCTGCTCCAGCTTTGATGAATCCTCCTCTTTGTATTTTGCAAAGGATTACTTGCATCTTTAAAACTGACTAGCTGGCTCTGCACACTCCACAATTTGATATATTTAAAGTGTATGCAAATCCTAACGACAAACATCTCTTATTTCCTCCCTTATGGTTTGGGAAATATATCAATGCACGTATCGAATGAATATAACAAAACACATTGAAAGTGTTTTGTTATATTCATTCGATAAGTGCAGAAAATGACATCAGAAAATCAGAGCTGTCCTGTGCATGCTTCCCGTGTTGGTTCCAAGAGTCTTAGCCCTCCTAGTTCTTTATTTGGACTACAGGATAATTAGTGTCTTTTGTTGTAAAAATGTAAGTAGACTTTAAGTAGCTTACCAAAAGTAAATGACAGGGCTGACACCACTCATCTACAAAAATGTTGTGTTATCAGCCCACAAGAGGACTTAGGAGCTAAATGCATTTGTGGAAGAGCAACAAGTAGTTTTCTGTACTTGAAGGGTCTTTGAAGGGATACAACTTGTGAAAATGTATATGTATTGCAGATATTTATTGCATATGTTTTTGATTTTTTGTGCCTAATGGGCACAAAAAATTTGATTGGCCGCACTTCATTCACTTCAATGGACCGCCGCGCCCCCTCCTGCCCCACAACATAGTGTGCCGGCCGCAATGCGATGCAGTGCGTTCTGGCCAGAACAAGGCCTAAAAGAGCCTATAAACCCATATTAAGAATATCTTTGCTTCATTTATGAAGTCATCCCTAATCCCCTGCTTTCCATTCCTCCATATAAGTCAGTAAGACTGCACATCAGAGTGACAGGCCAATGGGGAGATGAAAGAAGGGGCACAGCTAAAGCCATACTTACTGCATGACGCTCATACAGTTCTGGAACATACCTGAAGGTATAGACATGGTCTGCTGTCTGCCTTCCTTGGTACATGGTCTCATCATCCATGCCTAAAGTGATTCAGATGCTGCAGCTTTTCTTATTACAGCACTGAGATTGCTTAAGTAGTGATAGTGAAGGAGGCAGATAATTCCACCCAATTCCCGACAAGGCATGATGAGGCTTTCCTCCATTTATTTAAAATCTGCAATATATGCGCTAAAACTTTTTGCTTCTTTTAAGCTCACCTGAAGGGATTGTGTTTTTGCCATCAAACTGGAGTGTTATTCAAATACGTATTATCTTCTTTAAATTGTAGATCACACGTGTGGGCCTTATAATCCACAAAACACGCCACCTTGGCTTCCAAGTGCTTTCTGGATCTGCGGGCTTTCTGCTGGCTGGGTACTCAGTAGGTGAGTAAAATAACATTACCCATACGCATGCAGAGCGAGCGGCCTTAGACATCTCTGTCTAACTTAGTGGCTGGTGGAATGATTGGCAGTATTCACTCTTGACTTATAACTGCATTTATTGAAGTGTTAAATGTGACTCCTTGTTTTAATGTATTATTTCATCTGTGTCCTGAGCTGCACATCCAGGGATCAGATTTACCAGAAGTCTAGAAGATTATGTCCTGTCAACTCTCTGTCCTCGTGAGGTGTTTCCCAGCTTTTGTGTCCATAAAAAAATGTCACGTAAAAGAACCCGAATGTTAAAAGGAAACAACTGCAGTGCTCTCTTATCTGATATTCTTATAGACACTCAGAAGCTGGGAAACAGCATGCAAGCTCAGGTAGTTGAGAAGGTGGCCAAAATTTGAGCAGCTTATGGCCAGCTCTGCAGTTGAGCTGTGGGTGGCTCTGTCATTACCACCTCATTCAACAAAAATCCTGCTGACTTGGCTGAAATTCAAGCTGTGTACCCTTCCAGTACCACTCCATTCAACAACAATTGTTTTTTGTTTTTTTTAATCGATTTTTGTCGAACAAGACAGCTGAAGATTTTTGGTTATACAGCGATGACCCCCAGTCATCTGAAGTTACATGGGGGTGGCTAGCACTTCCCAGGTTTTTAAGAGCTGTTAGCAACCTGGGACGCCCTTTCTGGCTTCCCACCCAGCTCACTGACGTCACTGGTTGCCAGGAGCTGAGCCGAGACAGAGCCGCTGGACCGAGAGATAACGAGCATCCACTGAAAGAACACGCGCCCAATGCCCCCCCACCCCCTCCTGTAATG
>NW_017306270.1:192335-199833 GCF_000935625.1 Nanorana parkeri
CCATATCTTCAGTCAAAAATCACTTCTACTGTCGTGGTAAACAACCTGCTTCCCTATTTATAATGGTCTGGCCCTCTAGCAACTTCAGCGCGAAATTATAGCTAATTTGCCTACAAACGTCAGGTGGTCATAATAATCTGGCCACTCGGTGTATATCTCCAGGTGAAGTAACAAATGCCTCCGACCTCTGACAATGCTCATTATTATGCTCTAGGGAGGTCAAATGGCTTAGTTCAGGACCCTTGAATATTATTAGAATGTTTTTTGCCCTGTAGGTAGCCCAGAGGCATGGCAGTTGTCTGGTGTGGCCTTTTTTGGAGGGGGATTTCATGCTGATAGTGACAAATGTTAGTCATTCACTGTTCTTTTTTTTATCACCTAAAATCAAAACTTTTTTCTTCAAATCTATGTGAATTTTTAGGGGAAAAAAAGCCAATATATGTCCAGCATTCATTTCTACTCTTTTTGATCTTGAACAGCTTAAACATTCTCCAAGAAATCACTCAACTCCAGCGAACAATTTGCTTTCTTGTGGGAATGTGACTGTGTACATCAGCTGCTTTATTACCTGTACGTCACACCAGATGGGGATTTTCACACAAAGGATTGTCTTTTTTTTAATGTCTTTTCTTTCTATTAGACAGTGACTTAGCTAGACTGTTTCCGCATCTCAGGTCAGAGGTTTTGATGCATATGTTTGCAAATAAATGCTTTTCTGTACTTGAAACTTCACTGCGCTGTCAAGGAACCTCTCAAATATGTGGTCCTAAAACTATCTAAGTTCCCAATTATGGGGTAAATGTATGCATGCATAAATGGTAAGCAGGCTTACTGGGAGGCAGCCCCTTCTTCCATAAAGGTACAGCAACACACCGGAAACCAGGATGCAGATAGTTTTGGGTTAGGGAGACATAGTTTTGGGTTAGGGAGAACACTTTGCAGGCATGCCTTGATGTATTTGCAAATATATGCAACAAAACCCCTTTTTCTACCTGACATGTTCAAGTGTATCTATGATCAAAAAATAAACATGTATTTCTATATTGAATATCTGAATATCTATACACCCCAAATAACCATATTGATCCAGAAGTTTGTAAATGTGCTTAGTGAGATGCCCATAGGATGTACTTCCTCAATTCAGTGACACAATTTCAACTCTGCCCTGTGCAGGCCCGAATTTACTCTCTCTGCTGCCCCAATGCCAGGTTCCTCAATGCCCCCCCGCTGTATGGAGGCTGCATAAAAGTGATCTCAGCAACCTCGCCAAGATCACTTGTACTGAATAAGCAGCAGCTTCCCCTCTGTACATTTAGCCCTGCTTGCCCAAAGAAAATCTAAATGTAGAAAACAACTACCCACCCGGCGCCCGGAACTGCATGTCCTGGGCTTTGAAAGATAGGAATTCCACACCCCTGCTGCCCCTCTACTCCCTGCCGTCCTGAGGCCGGTCCACGGTTGGCCTTGTGCGAAAATCCGGCCCTGGCCCTGGGAATATGCCTTGCCTGTCGTGTGAACTACAACTCAACGTCTGAACTTCCCACATGTAGCCTTTTCATTGCTTGCGGAAAGCAATGCATGATGGGATATATAGTCTTGAGAAATGGAGGTTGCATCACATTAAGCAGCAGGGAAGAGATGCAAAGTACACTGGGAATCCAGGAAGTTATAGATGGGCAGACGGAAGGCAGCACTTATAGCGGGCAATAGCATATGTCCTCCTGTGACCCTAAAGAGAACTATGTCAAAAAAAGGTTGGGCCATGGTTCTCTTAAGTGACAGCTCTGAGTCTGCTGAGATAACAACCAAGATGGCGGCACCCAGCATCACCCATAGGGCTTCAGGATGTCTGCAAAAGGGAGACTTATACAGGTACAAAGCATGAATTACATACGTTAACGGCTCATCTAATGGTATGGAAAGATTGTTGTTGAAAGAATGCTACAAAATAAATAATAATTCCGCTTTAGAAAATTGGCTGGTCTGCATATAAGCAGCCCTCGCATCCTCAGAACTGAGGCAGAACTGTTACCAGGACACAAAGTTTACAGATCTGCAAGTATAAAGTTTTTGTTGAAGGAGAACTATGGGGTTAGGGCTTTTCCCCATAGTTATCCTAAGGGTAACGGGAGGACACAAACTAGCGTCCTCCCGTCACCCAAAGCTCAGTATACCACGAGCTACAACTACAGCTCGCGGTATACTGAGACGCCGCAGCCAGGATGAATCCCGATGGATCCCTACTGTCGAGATCCACCCAGCTGCGTGATTGACAGCTGGCTCTGCCTATCCAGAGGCAGAGCCAGCTGTACCCGCCCCCTCCCCCGTCCGTTCCACCAGTCAGCGCAGGAGGATCGGACAGGGGAATCCCTGCAGGGAGCCGTGAGTAACAGGCACGGCTCTCTGCAGTGATAGATCAAGAAGTGAGCGAACGCCGGTATGTGTTTGCTCACTTCCCGATCTATTGAGCTGACCTGTGACAGTTTCATTGTCACAGGTCGGCTAGAACTATGAGGCTGAGTGATTTTCACTCGCCTCATAGTTCTCCTTTAAAGGAGAACTATGGGGTTAAGGCTTTTCCCCATAGTTCTCCTTAGGGTAACGGGAGGACACAAACTAGCGTCCTCCTGTCACCCTAGGCTCAGTATACTGAGACGCCGCAGTATACCGTGAGCTGCTGCTCGCGGTATACTGAGATGCTGAAGCGGATCCCGACAATTATGCCGGGATCCGCCCAGCTGCGTGACTGACAGATGGCTCTGCCTATCTAGAGGCAGAGCCAGCTGTACCCGCCCCCTCCCCCATCCGATCTGCCAGTCAGTGCTTGCGGAGCGGGGAGGGGGGAATTCAGCCCCTCCCCTGTCACGGCAGAGAGCCGTGACAGGATCGAGAGGTGAGCGAACGCTGGTATGTGTTCGCTCACTTCCGATCTACTAAGCCGACCTGTGACAGTCTCATTGTCACAGGTCGGCTAGAACTATGAGGTGAGTGAAAAGCACTCGCCTCATAGTTCTCCTTTAAGGCAAGAAATCTTATTTCTTTCCAAAATCCTTCCAAAAAACAATTTTGCTGTAAGAATCATAAGAAAGAATGAAGTTGCTGGTGAATTATGCATTTGATTCAAAATCACATTGCCCAGTCTTTGCATTTGATGATAAAAGGTGTTGTTCCGTGCCAGCGAGATACAAAGAAAGGAAAGTCGCATACTTTTCAAAAAACATAGAAGCAAAGACGTGAAGCGGCTATGAATCTCAGAGGGGATAAGGTAGATCTCAGCTGGAAAAGCTTTTAAAGCATCTCATTTGAAAATCCCCTAGCACCTAAACCATGTCATTCTGACACTGCTGAAAATAGCAGGACTCGGTGTTCTCTGAAAGGCTTCAGGGACATTGTGACTATTATGAAAATGGCATTGTATAACCGGGCCCTACATCTCTCCAACTCAAAGCCAACTGATCTGGATTCCAAGAGACACAATATCAGACTGGAGCGTGTTGACACGCTATGTGTGGAATGGAATCTGTGCAGTCATCCCATACGAAATCAGGGGTCACCTCTGCACTATCAGGAGTGCCATGAACAGCCGGCTAAGAGCTTGGCTGTGTGTGGAGGTCCCTGTAGCCTGGTAGTATTTTCTAGCACAAAGTCACCTGCACTCCAAAGAAATGCGTTTGACATAAGTCAAACTGCCATGCCAATGTTTCGTGGCCTCACAAGGTCCCCTTCCACTGAGTCACCCTGAGGAAGAGGACCCTGCGAGGCCCCGAAACGTTGGTATTGCAGTTTGACCTATGTGACCTGTTATATTTATAATAAATTGCCATAATGCATTTCTTGGAGCGCTGGTGATGTTCTTCTCTCAGGGCCCTGTCACACCATCAAGAGTGCGTTCCAGTGCGTTCAGCCTCTGGAACGCAACCCGGCCGGCTCACTTTGTTTTGGGGTGAGAGGAGGTGTGGCGGTGCATTGAACTCAATGGCACAGCAGCCACGCCCCCCGCCCGCGGTGCAATCGCCGGCACCTGAACGCGTGGCACATTAGTGCATGCGTTCCGGTCCACTGCGTTCTTCAAAAAATGATGCATGCACTATTTGTTGCCCCTGTGCAATAGCAATAAAGCCGAGTGTAATAAAAAATGAAAGTAGCATAAAAAAAAATAAAAAATGCAAAACATTTTTTTAAAAGTCCCCCGCACGCACATACAACGCAAACACGCATCGGATGCGCCTGCGTGCAAAAACAAAAATTGCGCCAAGCATTTTATATATATCGTCGCGAGCGTCTGAGTGAGAGCAATAATTCACACACTGGGTGCACTAAACTGATGAGCCATAAAAGCGTTTAAAGCGTCGCCTATGGGAAATTTTGGTTATTGTAGTTTTTTTCGTATTTTACAGACGCATGCAATTTTAAGGCTTGACATGTTTGGTATCTATTTACCCGGCGTGACCCCGCCTTTTATATTTTGCCAAAAGATTTGGGCATTATATTCTGTTTCCGTGCACTAAATTTCATTTTAGTGTACTGTATCCTAAAAATACTGGTTTGATAAACATTTGCGCAAATACCGTGTGACATAAAAAATTGTAACTACCATCTTTTTATTCTACAGGGCCTCTGCTTGCAGAAAATATATAATTATTTGGGTGTCTGAAACTGTTTTCTACCCCCAAATTCTGATTTTATCATGTGTATGCAAACGTAAGAAATTACTGCGGGCAGCAAGTGGTTAACTTTCAAAATATCACTTATGGCTGGACTGACCCTTTAAGTGTATCACATTCTGACAGCTTTTAATATCACTTGCGTTCTGATTTGTGGATCATAAGAGTAAATTTTTCTTTCTGCGGTTTAAACCTGATGACGTAGGTTTGGCCGCATTGTGCTCATGCTTGGTTTGTGTGGTGTGTTTTGCTGTGTGATTTACCCTCTGTATCAGCAATGACTTTACCACTAGGCTGCCCCTTCAGCTCAGCAATTATGTCCATTGAAGCATAGCTAATGGTTTGGCTCATCTTCCGGAGTATCATTGCTTCTCGGCTCTGTGATGATCAGAGAAGAGCTAATAATACCAGTCATAATGCAGAGCCCATTAACTGCGTAGTAAATGTTTAAAAGCGCTGTGTGGGTTTAGGCAATACACATGATGCGGTTTCACGTAAAGCCAATAATGCATTTATTGGGTTGTTCTAGAACATTGCCATTTCATGACTCGGAATCCTGATTCCGGTTCAGCGACTTCCACACCGGCTGTACACACGGCCTCATCTCTGTACTATTACTGACACACTATAGGTTTTGATAAAAGGACGAGTTGTAGGCCAGTTGTGCATTCGCACACGTTATGCTTTCGGAAACAACATCATTTAATAGGCTCATGTTTAGGAATTCATTTCGCTCTCAGAAAGTATCCTCTTTTTTTAAAATTCCTTTGCTTTAAGAAGGATGGGAGGGTTTAAGGTGGACCTGAACATTTGCTATGTTATAGGTCAGGGGTGCCCATTAGGTAGATGGTGATCTACCAGTAGCTCTCAAAGCTGATGCTGGTAGATCACGAAGGGTGTGAATGGCGGCCCCTTTATTCCATTTTTTTTTTATTTATTTAGCTGTGCACACATGATTACCTATTAGCCTGAGTCTGCTGAGCGAAGCTCCCAAAGAGGCAGCCAGGAGAGACCGAGGAGAGACCACCAGGAGAGTGAGGAGAGAGAGCGAGGGAGGTTTTTTTTTCGTTGGTAGATCTCATGTAGCTTGTCATTTGAAAAGTAGATCTTAGCACAAAAAATTGTGGGCACCCCTGTTATAGGGAATGCCTAGAAATTTTAATTGTACCTAAACTGTTCCTTCAAAAATCCTAAAAGAAACACGGTGCTGACCCTGAGAAGGAATCAGACCACAGTAGTTATAAAGGATCGGAGAAGCCACGGAATTCAATATAAACACTTTTATTTGACAATCTCAAATTATTGCACATGAATAAAAAGCAAGTGTCACCAAACCCCCCCACCCTTCGATCATATTAAAAACAATAATGTGGACAACGTTGTCTCGCTCACACACATAACTCACTCGTACCGGCAGGCTGAGAGTGTGCATAATTAGTTTCCAGTGGAGCTCAAAGGAAACAGAATGTATCCAGATTGTTGCTCTTCAATTTATAATTTAAGATTGTCAAATAAAGTGTTTATATTGAATTCTGTGGCTTCTCCGATCCGTTATAACTACTGTGGTCTGATTCCTTCTCAGGGTCAGCACCGTGTTTCTTTTAGTACATTATGCCTGCTTATGGGTCGTTGAGTACAGCCAGTTGAAAAACCTCATATGTGAGGAAAGGGGTTAATTGAAACTGTATCTGTGTCTCTGGATAAGTCCTGTCTGTTTGTGAGCTTCAAAAATCCCCCTTGATTCTTACATTTCTCCCGAAAAATAGCAATGCGATTTCTGTGCCTAGGCACACCGGAGTCTTGATCCTCATAGCTGTACATCTGCAGGTTGAGATTATCCATCTATCACCATGCCGTCTGCTAGTCACAAGATTTAAAATGATGTTTGGTGATGTTAATACTGTACTACAGTTCTCCTTGCTGGAGAGGAAGCTGTACCTGATGACATTCAGTGCAAGGACCTACCTGCTATTGCTTTTTTTATTATGTGGATCTGTGCATCCTCAATTTCTAATGCTGCTTCTTGGTCTTTATACCGCCGATCATTAGTCAACAGGGGGTAGATCTGACATGAGGAAGCCAACCTTTCCTACTCTACCATGATGTCCGCCTTCCCATAGACAGTATTCTGATGTGTCACCTGCACTCGTTACAGCGATATGACCTCGATTAACAGTCGTGGTGCTCGTAGTGATTGCACGGATGGCGCTGTTTTTTCCAGAATAGGAGAAGACTAAGATCACCAGCACTCAGTCTAAAGCATCAAATCCATTTGCTTTTTTATTGAATAAATGTGTCACAAGCCTCATTAAGCCAATGTTTTTGGGGCCACGCAGGGTCCCTTCTTCAGGGCGACATAGTGACCACTTTTACGCAGAGACACAGTGCAGAACAAGGCCTAATAGGTTAATAATGCAAAAAAGATCTGCTGCAGGGAGACTACAGGTGATACTGGTGACTAGTCCTGTACCCTCTCCAGCAGGTACTGGGACCACCTTCAGATAGTCACATAGACCCGAACACGGTATTCTTCATAATACCCAAACCCTGCTCCTGGTTTGTAATATCCAAGTGGTGTTGGACATCAAGTACCTCTTATAGTCCCAGGTGACTGGCACTAAAACATGCAGAATGCTTCTCCCATCTATCCATACACCGTTCATACTAGGGTAGTAGTTGAACTTTTTCTTATAGTAGAACTTCAGCCAAAACCTTTTTCTTCTCTTTGGATAGAATAGGGAAGCGTTATAATTCCTCTCTTCACCTGCACCTGTTTGGTGGAAGAACCACCCCTTCGTTTTCAAGTAGTGGGGCTCTCAGGTACGGGAAATTAG
>NW_017306270.1:199872-226286 GCF_000935625.1 Nanorana parkeri
AACCCCGTTTTGTTGTTATCTGCATTGGAGAGATTTCTTCTCATTGACGCAAGTGAGGTGGCAGCTTCCCAACAGGAACATGATATGTTGCCAGCACACCGTAACTTTGTTTCAAAGTGCAAAGCTCCTTTTTCTAGGATTCCCACATAGAGAAGCAATGTTTCATGAGCATGCAGGGACCCTTCCTCAGGCATGTGAAGCTTCCCAATAGGAACCCTTCCCCGCTTTATCCACAATCAAAAAAAAAAAAAAAGTTTGGAGGGGTGGGGAGCCAGCTGTGACCTCACGGCAGGATCCGCTCAGTTGTAATGACTGTTCAGCGTCCCCAAATGACCTGGGGATGCTGATCTGTCGATAAACAATAACAACTGCAATTTATTTATTTCTTTACATTCTTTTCACTTTTTTTCTTCTCTGCTTGGTACCACGGAGGTACCGAGCAGAATAGCCGAGCCGAATGCTGCTATTCACTCACTCCCTGTGTCGACCTCTATGAGAATAGGGGCGAACGGCAGCGAGTGAACTGCCGGAGCTTCTGCTCAGTCGATCCAGATGTTGGATCGGCTGGGTCGAACTCCTTCTGCACTTCTGCTCAGCTGAACATGCAGATGTACGGCTGAAACCAGCTGTACTGAGCCGGAGTGAATAGTTGAACGTCGTTTGGCTCTGTTCACTTCGGCTCGGCTATTTTGTCGGCTGCCTTTGGCAGCTTTGTGAATAGCCCTGTTTATTGTTTTTGTGCTGGTGACAGCCTATTCTGGGGGTGTTTCTTTTTTCCAAATATCTCTTCCCTCCCGGGACCAAAGTAAATTGTAAAGGTCCCAGGTATCAGTGCCAACTTGTGACTGGTCTGTGATGTCAGATGGTCAGACAGACGACAGCCCTGGAACCTGCACCTTTAAAAAAAATGAGCAAGCCATGGAAGTTCCCTTTTTGCCCCGTCGTCAAAACATTCCCTTAAATGATGTGGTTGAAAACAAAATACATACAGTGGCAGTTTTTGAGCAGCAGCATGGGCTGAAACTTTAGAGCCAATTAATCTTCCTTGGGCATGGAGTAGATGTTGGGTCTGTACACTGTATATGCTCTTTAAGTAACTTTACCTGATGCCGGGGTCACACTGATAAACTGTGAACAGCTGAGGGCAAATGTGCTTTATTGTGTTTTTAAGTTGCTGAAGGCTGAAGTGAATACGGAAAGGCCTTGCCCTGGATGAACTTTGCTTAGAACTTATATGACACGGCAGGGTTGTATATCAGGGGAGAGGATGTAAAGCTCGGCTGAGGGGAGGGATACGGCTGACTAGCCCTTGTCTCTACTTTCTCTAGAATGCAAAGGAATGTACATACCGGCTTCTGAATTTTGTGGTCGTGTTGTAAGTGGAGCAGAGCCAAGCATGCCAAAAATTGCCTTCTGTTATTTGCTGTGATGCTTTACATGTGTTTTAAAATGAAACTCCAGCCTTCAGACAGGAGAGGGTAGGCTTAGGTCCTCTGTCCATATTTCATCGGTGTCTGTGTCCCGTTTTTGATGTGACGTTCTTACGTTTATAGCACACCCCCATCCAAATATAAGATACCCATGAATAACCCATCAAAGCCCATTGTGCTGCAATGTTCACCTTCAATTCAGAGATTTCCCCTGCAGTACTTTTTTCTGCCACTAGATGTCCTGGTCTGATGTCCAGCATTATTCAACTTCCCCTTAGCCCAGGTCATCCTGGACCCACCCCTACCCTGTAACTGGACAGTGAAAGGCGAAGCAGTGATGAGCCCATCTCTCTGTAGCTCTGCTTTCTCCTCCCATCTGCATGTTTCTTGTCAGCACACAAATTGATTGGCTTATGTGCTTCTTCCTCTCATACTCCAGCTCTGCTGTACAGAGATTGCAAGAGGCTGATGCCAGGTCATACTAAGGTCCTTACACTGCTTGCATTTAACCTGCATTAATTTGTGTCTTTTTATATCTGCCGAGAGTTCAGCTTTAAATGCTTGCTGTACTATATATCCATTATTGCATTACATATTCAGATTGGTAGATTCACCCTCTAGTGTATTTCACTGTATGTGTTCAGCTTTCATGATCAGCCGCAGTGGCGTAACAATCACCATAGCGACCCAGGCGATCGCTATGGGGCCCGGGGCACAGTGGGGCCCGGCCAGATGCCGTGCGGGCCGCCTGGGTTGCTATGGGATCTTCTGCTGCTGGCTTTCACTGGCGTCTGAAGACGAACATGCCGCTGTTCAGATCATCTGTGCAGCGGCGCGTTCGTCTCCACAATCAATGAGAGCCAGCAGCAGCAGGGGATCAGGCTGGACCCGTTGTTCTAACAACGTCGCAAGCCTCTGACGTCACCGGCAGTGGAGGAGGAGGCGGGCCCGTGCTTGGCAGCAGGGGAGGAGGCGGCCTCGGTGACGAAGAAGGAGGCGGGTCCGGCGACGGAGGAGGTAAGGAGTGCGACCAGCCCACCTGAGGGTGATCCTGCAGAGCCCACCATAGAGAGTCTAGCCGTCAGCCGCATTGTTTTCAGTCAGTCAGACCTGACGCATAGACGTCACTAAGAGAGAACAGGAACATAGGACCTTTGTGCAGCACTACCAAGCAGGAAGCAGATTCTGAATTTGTGGGGAGCAATGATGGCTGCCTCCTTGTACATATATGACTACAAACCATGTAATGCCCCTTGTAATGTCTTTCTCTGTTTTTGCCATAGGTTCTGTTGGAGGAGTCTGTGCTCTGGCTAATGTCCTTGGTCCCCAGCTGTGTGAACTTGAAAGACTGTGTGTAAGCGGCCGGTGGCAGGAAGCAAGACAGCTCCAGTACAGACTGATTGAGCCAAACGCTGCAGTAAGTGGAGTCTTCAGGACTTTGTCTCACTTTTGTGACATTTACGTACACTGCAAGGGGCCACGTGCTTCCAGGTCATATACCAGCGGCAGCTGTGATGTCAGTAGGCTTCCCCATGGAAGTGAACGGGGTGTTTTTTCCCCACCTTGTAATCCTGCCAGCAACACACTTGCTCTCCTAGGGTGACAACGCTCATTCACTGTATTGTATCTATGGGGAGTCAGCATTGTCACCCTAGAAAGAAAGCCTGTAAGGACTATAGAACACCTCCACCTCTCCTCATCTCTATAACATAGAGGGGAATTGTTATGTACTTAAAAGAGAAAGCTAGGAACAATGCTAATTGATAGCATTAAGCACAGGAAGTTATATGCTCTCAAGACTTCTGGCAAGATGAACAGGTATTTTTTGCGCTTATTGAACAGATATAACAAAACACCACCAATGGTATATTTATAGGACCAAAGGGATCAAAGTCCATTATTTGGGTTTACCTACACTCTAAACTCTACCATCTTGGTAGAGGCACGGCCTTGCTTTCTCTCTTTCATTCATTGAAGGACACAACGAAGATCGGAAGATCTTAACCACTGGGTTATACTGCCACCTGCAGGAGTAGGAAGCTAGGCACAAAACAGAAAAGACCCTGAAACATGATTGGCCTGAAAGCCTGCTTCATGCTCCCTCATCACCTCATGACAAAGGAGCATGAAGTTGGCTTCCCGGACAATCAGGAAGCTGGGCGCCGTGTCATTAGACGGCGCCCGGCTTCCTGATTGGCCAGAAAGCCGGCTCCATGCTTTCTCATCACCTGGTGACCAGAAGCATGGGGACAGCTTCCCGGCTAATCAGGAAGACAGGTGGCGAGTCATTACACGCCGCCTGGCTTCCTGAACGGGACCTTCGGTGTTCGGTATTGGCGAGTACCGAAAAAAAAATATTGGTACTCGATACCAAAATACCGTTTTCGGTGCATCTCTAGTAACGAGTCAGGAAAAAGAAAGATGATGGAGTAAAGAAGGATAGGAACGTACTACAATCAGATGTCATCTGACCATAAAGCAGCCACAGCAATGCTGCTTGTTCACCATGAACACCATGCACTTAGCACATCTCTCTTCACCTTATCAAATAATTACAAGTGAATCGTTTTTATAACCGCTCTAACTTTTCCGATTAAAGTCTTCAACAACCTTAGAGGGTTTTCTAATCATATATCTCACTTATGCTGGGTAAGAAAACACCAGACGGGACCTCTCCCAGAACCAGCGTGGTGCCCAGTTGGCATCGCAGCTGGCATTTTGTTAAGTAATGGGATGTGCAGCTGTCCTGTTGGCAGCCCTCCAGGTAACATAATGTAGCCGGTGTGTTTTGCCTGCGCTAGGAAGGCATGACAAACCTTCCAGGGTCATTCAGTCTGCCGCAGTATAAGAAGGAGCCATAATAGGGATTAATGGGCACACGAAAGGATGAATGTATCACTGGTTGACTAGATTTACACGTTGCCTACATGCTAGTTCTGTCACTCGGAATTTCCACCTTCACGTGACTTTGATTGATGGCCTCGCACACGTCCTTCTGCAACTTGCAATAAACAAAAACTGCTTCTTTTTTTTTCCTGTCGCGTTGCTTTTTGTCTTTTCATTCTTTATAAAGCAAAATGATCCGTTTCACTGTAATGTTCTAAGGATACAGCTGGGTACATTTTTTGATTATTAAAGGCCAATCAAATTTTTAGTATGAATCAGCTAAATACATTCCAAGTGCTTCAAAACAAAATGGGTGCAAAGTCTTACAGATCGTCTTCTTTAGAAAGCAGCCATAGCCTGTGTACAAAAGCCTGTCCCCTGCCAATATGCTGCAGAAAAAGACCTTTGCTCTCTTTGTGGAAGCAGTGGTCTCTGGGGATGCACCGATACCCTTTTTTTTTGGTATTGAGTATGAGTACCGATATTTTGCTTTCAGTACCCGCCGATAACGAGTACTGATACCGGTGCTTCCGCTGGCATGGAGTCGGCCTCCCGTTCAATAAGGAAGCCAGCCCCATGTTGTTTGGCCGGCTCGATTGTGATTGACCGTCTTCCTGATTGGCCGGGAAGCCGGTTCCATGCTGGAAACACGGCTTCTCAGCCAATCAGCACGGAGCCGGCTGTACAGTCGGCTTGATGCTGATTGGCCGGGATACCGGCTTCCCAGCCAATCAGCAAGGAGCTGGCTGTTTGCCTTAGCCTGGGGGAGAAAATGCTGTTAGTGAGGTCTAGCTGCCGAAAAGGACTGAGGAGTATATTTTTTTGAGTCCCTTGAGATGAGAGAACAGTTACCCTTGCAGTGCGGGAGAAACCCCAGTGCAAGGGTTAACTTTTTACATTGCTCTTTAATGAAATATAAATGAATACAGAGCTGCATTAATTTGTGTGTTTTATAACTGCTGGAGATCAGATTTAGATATTGAAGAATTGCAGCCTGATGACCGCACCTTGTACAGTTGTCCTTGCTCTATGTTATGCATTACAGAAGATCAGGGGATAAAACATTTGGGCTTTTTTTCAATTCACATTTCAAGGAACAAAGTCTAAGGTGCAAGGTGCAGAATTGCCCAAGTTGAATAGTTAGACCTCAAGCTTAGTCCGGGTGAGCACACAGCCATGAGATGGGCAAAACACATTGGGTTGGGTGTGGAATGGAACATGGATATGGTGCAGAGGAGACTGCAGGTGTGATGCGTGGTGAGGATAGGCATAGGGAAGGTTTGGATGGAACAGAGGTATGGACGTTGTGACGACATGGTGATCAGTTTTATGAGTTAAAGGTGTATTGGTGTTGAGTTATGTTTGAGTGCGTTATACTGTGTAACCTGGTTATGAAAAGACTGTCAGCATCATCCCTCGTTATCTCCCATTGTTCTCTGAAGGAGCTCAGAACAATGACATTCTGGCCAGGCTCCTGCTATGGCTGTCTGGAGCTCGTTAGCAGGGGAAACCCTGTGGTGTTATGAAGACAGATTGTCGGGGGAGGTGATGGGATTATAATCTGATCTCATCACTTGCTGTATAAAAGGTTGCACAGTTGCTCAATAAATCAGAGTTTATTTCAACCTACACTCGTGTCTCGACCAGTGACTGGGGAAACAGAGCTAAAGATCAGCGGCTTTCAATATCTCCTGAGCAAGGAAGAATACAGCGGCGGACATACTCATCCTGAGTACTGGAGTCCGTCACAGACGTAACAGATTTGGTGTGGGGAAAAGACAAACATGATGCTGGAAGAACATCGAGATGTGTTCTTTGATGGAATGGTGACCACTGGGATCAAGATAATATCTGTCTGTGGGGTGGTGTATTGTCTTTGGGGGCGATTTGGGGACCAATTTGACACAGTGCACTGATTTGAAGGGTTATGATAACATTAGGGTTGCAACTAATGATTATTTTCATAATCGATTCGTTGGCCAATAATTTTTTCGAATAATCATTAAAAATAAATAAATACCATCCTTAATTTAAAATAAAATACACAAATGCAGTTCTACTTCAGAATAAAACTGCATGCACAATTGTTTGCAATCGCACTGCACTGGAACCCACAGCATTGCAGGACCGTGCGTTCCAGTGCGGGCGATCACACTGTGGGTGGGTGGCGCGTTTGGGGTGCTATTGAACTGAATGGCACCGCAACACACCTCCCTCAGCAGAATTTGTCAGGCCGAAACCGAAAATGACTTTTCTCCTAACTTTTATAATTTCTTTATTTTTAATAATTGTATTGTAAGCACGTGGCGCCTGAATAGCTTCAGCCAGGGAATGACAGCTGCCAGTGGCAAGATTCCGCAGACGGCACCTGAATGTAAATACAGCAGGTAGTGGGCTGGTGCAATAGCCAGCATGCTATTGGCCATTTCAAAATTGCAATAGCAAATAGCAGGCTAGCTATTGCACCCACCCATTGCTTGTTGTGCCCTCCTCCCAGCGTGGAGGAGAGAGGTAGGGGATCCAACCAACTATTCTCATCAATTATTATTGATTAGTTGGTTGCAGCCCTAGATAACATTGGTGTGTGCAAAGGGGCGACTGGTGCATTTCAGTATAAGTAGAAAGGTTCTTGTCGCACTCCTTACCGGAGATCCCATGCAATGGGAAGGGTGCTTGTAATGACTGCGGATGGCACCACTATATCCATAAGATAAATGTGAAAGATGTCACCAGCACACTGAAGATCCTTTAGAAATCACCAATTGCTCATTTTATTGAACAAGTGAATGGATACAAGCATGCTGAAGCCTGATGAAGGCACCCTGCGAGGTCCCAAAGCGCTTGTATCCATTCTGACAACTTGTTCAATAAAATGAGCATTTGGTGATTTCTAAAGGATCTTCGGTGTGCTGGTGACATCGTTCACATTTATCTGGTGCATTTCAGTGTCTGGATATGAATGCATTATAGGTTTGCGGACAAGATTGTAATATATGATCTACTATTGGCATTAATGTTTGTAAATTACAATATCCACATAAAACTTGATAAATTTAGCGTTGTATTTACATTTTCTTTTGGAGCTAGGGACCACCTACTGTCCTCCGTTATGCTTCCCTGTGAATGCCTGCTGTGCCTCTCATTAGGATTATTGGCAAGATGTCCAAATGTCTGTTCCTGGGACCAAAATTATATTTCAGCCGACTGATCAGCAATTTTTATACACCTGTAAAGTGTTATTTGCTGTTACACAAACCAAGTTGTAAGTTAGGTTTAGGCCTGGTTCACACCTGTGCGTTTTGTAGCGCGTTCGAACGCTCTGCAAAACGCTCAAACACCCAAATCCCATTATTTCCTATGGGTATGGTTCACACCTGGGCGTATTACAGGCCATATGAACGCGCTACAAAACGCCCTACGCCCAAAGAAGTACAGGAGCTTCTTTGGGGCGTTTTTGTCGCGTGTTTCCATTGGGATACAGCCAAGTAGCCCTCGGAAACGCACGTTTGTTGCGCGTTTTTTTTACCGAGAATCGCCTAGGTGTGAACCCAGCCTTAGTTTTTCTTGCAGATAATACCTTTTTCATATAGGAACAAGTTATAATTCGGGCTTAAAGGTGTTTGTGGTGATTATATTTCTCCCAGGTGTATGTGCATTTAAACTCGTGTAGCCCGGTGTATGCGTCTCTTAAAATATCCATGTAAGCAATAAATGTAACCAGCCATACATGGCTTTGTTGGCATTGAAGAGCAGCTGTTAGTTTAACAGGAGCTGTTGTTGCAGAAGGAGTTATGCCACGGCCACCATAATGACATTGACATGACGAGAGCATTGACATAATGTACCCGGGTGAACCTTTAACCACATTTCTCAATCATAAGACACTCTCATCAATGTTTCTGGGGTATTTTTAGGATATGACTGACTGTAATTAATTGACAGAACATGGCAGTGCGGCTGCTCAAATTGGTTGATGAGCATGACCCCCTGAAAATAATACCACCTAACAAGAATTGTTTAAGGGCAGGTTCATACCATGGTCTGCATTTCAGACCAGATAAAATGAGACCTGCAGTATTTTTCTGGTCTGGTCTGGAACATGATATACATGACATGGGGGGGGCGGGGGGGGGAGGCTAGGGTTACCTGATGTCCATCTTTACTATAAAGCAATTTAACATCAGAGAATCCTGAGCTGGTATTTTCATGTGTCCTCCGAGTCATTGGTGCCTATGGGAAAATTAATGGCGGGCAGCAACCTGGCTTCTGCCCTCTGGCTGCCTCGAAAATGTAGGGTTCTGTCTGCTATTATGTCCCTTATGACTCACCATACCCCCAACTTATGGGATACACTGAATAGAAGTGTGTTGGCCCCACCATTATCCCTGTTATCAGAAGGTTTTCTGTGGTTCCCTCCAGGTGAGCACCTTTCCTTCTCTACAGGTTGATTTTGGATGCAGTAAATGTATCTGACAGGGTTGTTTGATGTTTTTGGGGGAATTTAGGGACTGTTATGGGAGTTTTCTTATGAATGACTGGAGAGATCAGCAATCGCAACATATCTTTTCTACCACAGCATCTAATCTTCAACATATGGTGTCCCTCACGCTATTTGAATCTTTATGTGCAGAACCATCTTGTAAAATCATGACTCTTTTCTATAAGATGCTTTGGTCAATGTTGTCTGAGGATAACCTTTGTTAGGGAACGGGAGAGAGATCTAGGATGCAAATTCTCAGAAGACCAGCTAAACCATCTCTTACATTTCACACACAAATCCTCTATAGATGCTAGGACGCAAGAAACTTGTTATTAACTGTTGACCCGTTGGTACCAAGTCCCCTCACAACTTGCATCTATTTTACCTATCTGTATCTCCTTTGTGTTGGCGACACTGTGGCCACACTGAAATTTTACACATTTGCTGGGAGTGCCCTAAGATCCGGCCCTTCTGGCAAGACATTGGGTCGCAAATCAAACACATTTTAAACATTGACATCCCAGACTTTCCTTTTCCATTTGTATTTCACATGCCCATGATTCCTATAAGCCATTATAAGAATAGTGCCCTGCTGCACCCTCTCAATGCAGCTAGAAGACTGATCACCATATTCCCGAAGCAAACTTCATTAGGATTATCTGCTGACTCTGGCCTGAGCTTGGCCATTATGAGTGTTGGTTTGTTGACTTTAGAGTTTCTCTTTGCCTTACTTAATTTTGTTAATAACTGTTTGATGGGTGGCTGGTGGCACTCCCCCACAGCAGCTGATACGATCCTTACCACTTGTTATTGCACTATAAAAAAATATTCAACACGTCTGTATGCATTGAACATACTTTATTGTAATTCTGCATGTCCAACTAAAGATTATATATAAGAAAAAAACAAAAAAACTTTTGTCCAAGGTGTGCACAATCTAAATACTGTTTCTCTGTTTTAGGTGACACGCAGGTTCGGCATCCCAGGTCTGAAGCAAGCGATGGAGTGGTTTGGGTATCATGGGGGTCACTGCCGTTCCCCTCTTCTACCACTCACAGACCAAGAGCGAAATGACCTGCGGAAGGTGTTTACTGACAATGCCTGGCTTTGATCGTAGGAAAACTTTGAACTGCGGTCATTTCATTTTTCAGAATATTCAACTTTATATGCGGCAGAATAAGTCTTGGTGGCACCAAAGAAGGAATGATATGCACAATTTAATAAATACTCAACACACAAGATACATGTAATCTCAGGCAATGCATACTTAGCTGTTACCCTTTTTTTTCCACCCTTTCTAAATATTGGAACACAATCTCAAGGGCTGCTTCAAAAATGTTTAGAGCAGAGATGGGTTAGATCCTTGTTAGCTTTTTATTACTGGTTGTGTTTCCCCATGTCGGGTATTGTATATCTCCGTGATGTGAATCTCTTCCCTTGATGAAGCTGGATTTTGTGTAATTCATCCCCAGCCTTCATTGGGGGGGGGTTATATGGGTTGAAGAGACCCCTTCTTTATAACCTGCTAGGGGATAAAAGTTTAAAATGCTTTCTGCTTTCTATCTCCGGAGATGTTCATGGAGGAAGGGACCTTGAGTGGCCAAGAAATGTTTCAATATGACAAGATGTGTGTGCATCAATAAAATGATCACTTTCTGAAGATTTATGACCCGGCAGTGGAGGGGGAGGCGGGGCCCGTGGTCGGCAGCAGAGGCGGGGCCCGGTGACGGAGGAGGTGGCGGGGCCCATCAGCAATCGTGCAGGAAGAGGAGGCGGACAGATAAGGAGTGTGACCAGCCCACCTGAGGATGACCCTGCAGAGCCCACCATCGAGAGTCGATGGTGGGCTCTGCAGGGTCACCCTCAGGTAGCCTGAGTGGGATCTCAAGTGGGCTCTGCAAGGGGTATAACTAGAAGTCACAGGGCCCCATACAAAATTTTGCTATGGGTCCCTGTGATTTCTAGTTACCCCCCCCTGCCAGTACGGAGTGCGGTAGGATTCTCATGTATCATGTCCAGTACTCAGATACAAACACCAGGCTCTAATTTAAGAGAATATGAATGAAATGTGATGCAACCTAAAACGACACGTCACTAAATCCGCCGGTTGTGATAACATTAAGATTTTTTATACGTGTGGCCGCCAGTATCCATTACACATAAACTCGAGGTGCAATGATTACATTACCTCCCAGCACACTGCCATGAAATAGTTCTAGAATTAGCCATGTACTTCTGCCAGGGCCTGTCCTGAATTACTAGAGGGCCTGATCTCACATTAGAGTAGTGTATAAACTTAGGGATCATGAGATTCCTGCGGGATGATGTACGGCATGTGTATGTCAGGCAGAGAACTAGTTGTGAAAATACTGATATCCACTTACACAAACATGCTCCATGCACCATTTAGAGGAAGACACCTCCTTTGCTGGTCATTGTTGTTTTGGCTGAAGTCTTAATTTAAGTAGACTTTCTAACACAGAAACCGTAACAGGGGCTGTCATCAAATGGATTACGGAGATTATGGGGATCGGATATAAGCCAAGGAAGTGGAAGCCACACTGCCTCATCAAAGCCCTGCTGTGTAGTGTGGTCCTTAACTCTAATTTAACAGATCTTCCATCCTGGGACATACACAGCAAGAAATAGGTTAAAGGCCGGTATGGCTGGAGGTCACCAGTTCCTCCTTAAAGATGTAGAAGACCTCTGATTAATCTAAGCAATCAATACCCAGATTTTTAAAGCAAGGTGCATGTTTCTCGCACACTTACCAGCTAGTCACCGAACAAGTTCACCACTGTGCATGAATGTCCCAGTGAGTGTAGTGTAGATATTTTGGGGGTGACGGTCAAAGTAACTATTAAACATCCTGTCCCCCCACTATCAGTATAGAAGGGTGTGCGGCCAATGGTGGCACCATATGAATCCAAATGAAAGAAATGGGCAGCACTCTGTAAACACTATATTAGAGTTAGGGACCACACTATACAGAGGGGTCTTGACGAGACAGTGTAGCTTCCATGTAGATTTGCAAATAAATGCAACTAACACCTCAGTTTTTCATACATACAGGGTTATTCACAAAAGGGTGAAGAGTTTGGAGAAGTGAACTATCTAGGCCAAAATAGCTGATTTGGAAAAATTTGCTAATTCAGCTCACTTTCCAGTTCAGCTAAGTTGTCCTAGATTGTTCACTTCTCCTGCCTTCTCCAAACTCTTCACCCTTTTGTGAATAACCCTGATAGTGTTTAAGGGGTGCTGGCTTTCTCTTTGATGTTGGATTCACTACCATTGGCTGTACACCATCTATTGTAATAGTGGGTATAAGATGTTGAATGTTAGCAATATAAACCAGGCAGGGCTTTTATTGCTTTCTATGCGCCCCCCCTTCTCTTTACCCTGGTAACCACTGTCACTGGGATTAAAAGTGTTGAAAAAACCTGAAATTCTTATTTGTCACCAGAACGGAAGTCATCAAATAGGAACAATTGTTATCATGACACTTATTTAAGAGAGTAGTCCTGTCACTTGTAGAGATTTCCTTTCACATCCTGTTTAATCTAGGGGACGAAAAGTGAGGTAAAATCTCCTTAATGGTACATAGATGGTAAAAAATAAAAAGACCAGACAGAGGTTTAAGCCCACCCTGCCAAAACAAAACAATTTTGGCTTTAGGAACACTATAAATGCAGCATAAACTATTTGTGTTGCTTTACATATCCTTCAGATTTTTGCAATGTTGTAACCCTAAAGGGCTATATCAGTGACCCGTGCTGTTACCATAGGGCTCGTTGAAAATGCCAGTGATGATAAGCTCTGCTGCTCAGACACAATGGGAAATGTAGAGCAGATGCTGCCAGAAAACTGTCATTTTCTAAGCCATGTACGTTCTGTAAAAGGCCCCATGGAGTGATTGAAGTGTCATTCACATAACACACTTCAGAGCCAGGTGTACAGTGTACTGGGCAACGTTCCATGTGCACTCCAGGCTCTGTGTGAAGTGTTCAGTGACCGCATCAAGTGAACAGCTGCATGGAGCTTCAAGCAAAGCATTGCATTTTCCTCTACAGTACAGTACATGGCAATTAATTACGCGATAAATACATTTTTTTTTGTACTGTAAACTTACATTAAGATGTCAAACATTCCCCTCATAATGCCAACTTCAACCACAACATACAATGCGGCTATAGCTGGGCACTGGTAGGTGAACCACCCATTGGTGACATTTTTTACGTACTCTTCTGTGTCTCTGTACCTTCCCATAAAGCTATAATGTCTTACTGTCTTCCATTGGATTCTCCAGTTATTTGCTTAACCTGCGAATAGGGATGCACCGATACCGAGTATTTGGGCGAGTACTTGTAATGCTCCAGATGGCTTTCCCGATACTGGAACTTCCGGTATCAGAAAGCCGGGCAGTAAGTCATGACACACTGTCCGGCCTCCATGCACGTCACACGGAGCATGGAGTTGGCTTCTCGGCCAATCAGAAAGCCGGGGGGGCGGGTAATGACTCACTCCGTCTTCCTGATTGGTGACGAGGGAGCATGGAGCCGTCTTCCCGGCCAATTAGGAAGCATGGTGGTGTGTAATGATTCCTCCTAATTCCTCCCACAGGCTCCTACATCAACATAGGACACAATTCAGAAACTGAATGATCATTCTTCAGAACAAACTCTTATTAATTATTATTCGCAGGTACGCATGATACCGGTTTTTCGGTATCGAGTACATGTACAGATATTTTTGTTCCCGTACTTGCCGATACCGATACCAGAAGTCTCATTAGGGAAGCCGGGTGACATGTAATGACTCGCCACCCGGCTTCCTAGTTGGTCAGAAAGCTGGCTTCATCCTCCCTCGTCACCTGGTGACGAGGGAGCATGGAGCTAGCTTTCCGGCCAATCCGGAAACCGAGCACTGTGCAATGACTCGGGAACCGGGCACCATGTAATTGGTTGAGAAGCTGGCCAATGAGTAAGCCAGGCGGTGAGTCATTACCCACCCCCCGGCTTCCTGATTGGCCAGAAAGCCATTTCCATGCTTCGGGGGGGCATGGAGACGGCTTCCCCGCTGATCGGGAAGCTGGGCGGCGAGTAATTACACGCTTCCTGGCTAATCAGGAAGCCAGATGGCGAGTCATTACAAGTCGCCCGGCTTCCCTAATGGGACTTCCAGTATCGGTATTCGGTATCGGCGAGTACTAGGAAAAAAAATAGCAGTACCCGTACTAGATACCGAAAAACCGGTATCGGTGCATGCCTACCTGCGAATAATAATTAATAAGAGTCTGTTCTGAAGAATGATCAGTCAGTTCCTGAATTGTGTCCTATGTTGATGTAGCAGCCTGTGGAAGGAACCATGGTACGCGATGAGGGACCAGATATTGGACACACCCAGAAGTGTCAAACCTAAAATATAGTAAGGATTTAGAACATGCCCCGGTGGAAATCTAAGTATTTATATTGTAATCTATGAACCCTACCTACAGCGAGGGTCTTCAGTTGAACTGAGTGGTCTGTTCATACACTGCCAGTGAAACTGGAAGGATTTTCTCATTTCTTAGAGAAGATTCTGTCTTATAACCAATGTCAATATTAGTGATTAGAAAGACACCAAGACAGATAAGGAATCAGTATATAACTTTAATGGTTTTCTTCAAGTATATTAGAATTCAGACATGTGAAAGCCAAGGCACAATTATCAATACAGACATGTTATTAGTGTATATATATGACATTCATTACCTGTAAGTGATTATAGAACTACACACATAAATAAGCAATAAAATCCAACATTAGTAATTGCCATATATTACATCTCTCAAAGGAAAAAAAGTGACAACGGACATTTACAGTAAAGTTCTTATACAAACCCACCACTCACAATAACACTGTTCCTGAGATACGTCTCCGTGAATTTTGGCGTCTCGTGAATATTATCGTCCTTTTAGAGTTGCCTTTAGGAGTTTTATTTCTGAACACTATCCTCATATCTATAAACCATTTGTACCTTTTCCCCATGTTTGTGTGGATATCCGTCAGGTACAATGTTTTCTACTATGAACCAAAAACATGCTGATGCTTTAGTTGGCCTTACCCTGGCCATACACCAGTAGAACTTTGTTTGAAATTTTTTTTTTTTTTTCAGAAGGTACATTATTCTAATGGGAACAAATCGATGAGCACTTCCAACCGTGGTGACAAAAGTGAACGTAGAATGGAAACTTTGGGACACGTAGAGATGAGCTTTTGTTAGGCTGCAAGGATTTCTGACAGTAATGAACACTTCACAATGATAATTCAGATCCGGTTCTACTTACTGCAATGAAGTGTGTGTGTGTGTGTGTGTGTGTGTGTGTGGGGGGGTTAATTTTTGAGAGCAGAACAGTCATCTATATATCAAAGGCCTCAGGAAGTCTTTACAAAGGTTGATAATAAGTAGCAATGTGAGAGACTGGACATATGCTCGTGACACAGACAGTATACAGTACAGCAGCAAAAAGTTTCCCAGCACACTCACTAGCCAGCATGCAAAAAAAAAAAACCTGTCTAACCGCTAAGGTTAAAAACAAAGGTTTAGATGCACGTCTTCTGCAGAATATGTGAAAGCCGCACTGCTTCATCAAGGCCCCTCTGTGTAGTGCGGTCCTAACTCTAACCTATGAGAGCCTCCATCTTGGAGCACATGTAGCAAAAGATAAAATTGGGTGCAGGTTCGCCAGGAGGCAGCCCAACCTCCTTAAAAGCACAGGGACACACAAGGGACCCACGCACATCACAATGGCAGCTGAGACCCCCAGTGTGCGGGGTCCCTTGTGTGTCCCTGTGCTACTGCTTGTGGCAGCGAGTTCCAGACCCTAACCGCTCTAACTGAGAAGAAGCCCCTACGCCCCTTGTGGTTAAATCTTTTCTCCACCAGTTTTCGGTGGTGGCCTCTAGTCCTTGTTATGGAGTTTATAGTAAAAAGTTTATGACTGATGTTGCTATCCCCATTGAACATCTTGTACATCCAAGTCATGTCCCCTTTTAATCTCACTTCCAGCGTAAACATGTTTAGAGGGGCCTTGGCGCGGCTGTGCGGCTTTCACATATTCTGCAGAAGACGTGTACCTAAAACCTCTGTTTTTAACCTTAGCGGTGAGACAGGTTTTTGTTTTTTGCATGCTGGCTGGTGAGTGTGCTGGGAAACTTTTTGCTGTTGTACTGTATAAAGCCCTTCCATGTGCACCTTGCTTGAAAGCTGGTTATGAGTTGATGAGTGTGTTTGCCATTTGTTTTGCTTGACAGATAGTATACAGGCACCCGTGCACAACCAAAATGGCGAATATCAGTGTGGGGTGACGTTGCTCTTTGAAACGTAAACTAAAAAAAAAAAAGGCTTACGTTGGGGAAGATTATTGCGGCACTATCGCAGGAACAGTGGTATTCAATGTTTAGCATATTTAATAAGTCAATGCAAAGAGCGATGATGATGCACAGGAGAGGACCCTGAAACAACCGACTGGATCTCAATGTGTTATAGTCAAATCAGGTTTGTTTTGTCTGGTTGCTATAGGTTATAGCATTCTGCTCTTTGACTTATTAAATCAGCCTGTATATAAGCATTGAGCATGTGGAAACCATTAATAAACCGTATAATAACTAAACATATATGCAGTTATCAATGTAATTAGTGCAAAATTTGGGATGGTTATCCACAAGACTGCAGTGTTGAAATGTTATACTGAGTGCAACCAGGCTCAAGCTTCCTTTGGCAACTGTCTCTCTTTACCGCTACACCTGTTCTCCTACGTTTGGGTATTGCGGGCTCTAAAGTGAATGTGGGCCTGTATTATCCCAAGATTGTGGGACCAAATGTGGAGGCATCGGTCACACGATCTTACCAAAAGGTACCCATCCTGGTCTCAACCAAAGGAGGGGTGGGAGTGTTCAAGAAGAGCTAGTAAATAGCAGGCTCTATACTTGGCCATACACTGGTCAAGACTTGGTCTAAAACCTTTTTACTATTGCGGTCTGGCCAGCTAAGTGTCAGACCCTTGGGGCCCTTTGACTGACCCATGCATTAGGACCAGAGGGAGACCAAAGCAGAAGTTTTTCCTGGAAAAATAACTATTTAGATATTACAATATATTCTCAGCATGATCCAAATGGTGGAGATGTCATTAAATAATGCGTTCCAGATCCAAATTCCAATGACTGGGGACAATAAAGACCAAAAAGAAGTAATTGCCAGAGGACGTTCAATACAATGAACACTGACATTAGGGCTGCAGGGATAATGCTATTATGCTCAGCTGGCCCTCACTTCTCTCCACCCAAATTAAGAACTTACAAATTCCAAAAGTCAGATCATTAGGTCAGGTGCCTAAAAAATACAGATGGCATCCAACTTTTTTAAGCTGAAATGTTCTAAAAACGTAGTCAGTGGACGTAACAAGGCTCTTTCAAAGTATTCCTTGATTGGACTAACTGGCTCCTGAATTCTCCAATCATTTGTCCACCTCTAAATTCTAACATTAAAAAGAACGCCATACAGGGTAATAGCGTCAAGTTCACCAGTAACTGCTTTTTGTATATTTTTTCTTTAGGGTTCAAAAAAGTTCCTGTGTCGAAGGCTCCAAATCAGTTCTCAACCGTTGTGAAGGCTATCAGTCTGGCACTAGCTGGTTGTGGGAAGGGAACACTGTTTCATGGAACTGTTTTGGGTATACAGGCCAGTTTGTTGCCTGAAGCAGAGCAGTTTGTACACTGCGTATTGCTCAATGTTGTATTCTTCCTGAAGTTCTTCAAATTTAATCTTTAGGGTGGGAAAAGTCCCAAGTTGCAGAACATCCCTTTTCAGCAACATTTAGGAAAAACAGACTATGTTAGTGAAGTAGTTATATGCAAGACATCTGAAACCACAATGCTTAGTAGTCTGAGTCACACTAATTTCCACATAAGGCAGGTGAACCTAAGGCCGAGTGCACAGAGAAGAGTACAGAATCCCTCTAGGAGAATCACGGAATGACATGCAAGCAGCAAAGACAAGATTTAAACACCTGAATGAATACAGCAAAAGGTACTCTCCCGGGGCCAAGGCAAGAACATTGTCAGGACTTTACTATCCTCAGGACATAATAATACTATGTATATGGATAGCATTGACGCAGACAGTGTGGTCATTATCATTGTAGCCTAGGTTACATCCAACCCTTGTTTTCCGAAACATTCAGATAATAAACACAGTTAGACTGAAAATCTTTCCCTTTTCTTTAATATTTTATTCCGTGTTAAGTTTGATGCAAGTTATACCATTTTTTAATAATAGTTTATTTGCCAAAAAGCAACTGCCAAAGAAACAAACACTCACCTGAGTGCATGGCCTATAGCAGACTGCCAACGGGCCGAATCAAGCCCAGTGTCTGTCCCTGTCTGGTCCATGGTCCAGACTTGGACCAATCTCTGACCTGCACTCAGTTATGGCTTACTCCACTGCACGCCATAGACCAGCACTGGTCAGCGATTGTGACCTTCTTCCCAGGTTGCAGTGCTTGGTCCTAAGTGGACAATCACTGGGCCCAAACACTGTCATGTGGGGAAGGAGAAAAGGTAATTACAAAGGCATGAGACCCACGGCTCCTACAGTATCCTTGGGTGGAAAGGCTTTAATATATGCTGTCACTTTGCCTTTAGTAGTCAATGTGACAGACTCTCTTTAAGGCTGGGTTCACACCTAGGCGTATTGAAAATGCGCGTTTGTCGCGCAGTTCGCGTCGCGCGTTTTTACCGCGATTCACGGTTAAAAAAAACGCGCGACAAACGCGCGGTTCCGTGGGCTACTTGACTGTATCCCAATGGAAACGCGAGACCAAAACGCCCCAAAGAAGTACATGTACTTCTTTGGGCATAGGCCGTTTTGTATCACGTTCGGACGGAAGGAAATACGGCAAGGTGTGAACCAGACCCATTGAATACAATGGGATTTAGATGTTTGAGCGTTTTGTAGAGCGTTCGTCGAGCGTTGAACGCGCTACAAAACGTTCAGGTGTGAACCAGGCCTTAGACTGATCAGAGGGAGTAGATGGTTATACAAGGAGATATAAAGCAAGCCAGAAGAAAGACTGATGGAGAATCAAAGCATGCAGGAAGGTTGTCCTAAACGGGACCCCCCCAAGCCAGAGGCTCAGGTGAGAGCCAGGTCAGCTCCTCCATGCTCTGAATTCATCATTTTTTCAGCAAATAAATGAAAAAAAAAGTTATAGCTTGCACCAAATTTTGTTGATATCCAGCGTATTTTCAAAGTGGCAAACATGCCTTAAATAACATTCTATATATACATGGGAATGTCGTTCCATGAAAGCTGAATTCTGAAAGTGCAAGCTCGTAAAATGTAAACTTTTCCTGTACAGTGAAACTGTCCTATAAAATCCACAAATGCACAAAATCCATAAATCCATATATATATATATGAGTCACATGGTATCGGTGAATGACGATACGGACAATAGTTGTGATCAATGGTGACAGATACATTCAGACCGTCTAACATATATGACATTATAGTGAAATAGCTTCATATCATTTCTACATGTATAGTATGTGAGCCTCTACTATTGGCTAACTCGTGCGTTATATTCTGCTGACATCGACCTCACCAGGAGTGCAAGCAGACTAATAATAAAGGAGTATATCAACTTTTCACTGTTTACATAGATAAAGTTGGGTCTATAGAAAGTTTGCAGCTCTTTGCACGCAACATAGAAATCACCCTGTTTAGAGCTCCATTATAGCAGAAAGCAGACGTAGGGGCTAATTTATAAACAATTCACAGAGCCAATTACCCCTCTAATCTCTGAGAGCGTTCGTTCTGTGCAAATAGAAGCAAAGACAAACGTTCTTGTATATTATCTTTTCAGGTCGAATGTAGCATTCAGAAAATAGAACACTAAATGGAGCCAAGGAGCATAGGGATTTCCTATGCTCCTCGCGTCCATCTAGTATAGTATCCCTAATGTGCTTTGAATCTCGTTCGCAGAGCTGTCCGCTGCGTGAATGGTTCATAAATAGACCCCTTAGTGTCTAAAACTAAAAGGCATGTACCGATTGCCACAACATAACCTCTAGGCCGCATAAGAAACATGGTAGCTAAATGGATAGTACCTGTTATTCAGAGTTGATTCCCACAAAAGGCCACTATCTGCGTGAAGTATATATGTTTTCCTTGTGTTTGTGAGAATTTTGTCCCACATTACAAAAAACATACCGATAGGCTAAATGGCTTCATTCCAAGCCAACCCTACCGTGTGAGAGCGTATATAACTGTAATATGAATATTAGAATGTAAGCTCCTGTGAACGGTTTATTGTTTCCTGTAGAACGTTGCAGAAAACGTGAACTGTTTTCCCTTTTATCACCTGGACCACCTCTATGATAAACACGCATGTTTCTCATGAATATGAGTCCCTGTCTGCTATGGGTTAGGTATTAGCATTGTACAGAAATGCTTTTTACAATCTTCTCTTCACAATTGGCGAAATAAAACAGAAAAACAAATTCAAAAACATATTCCCTGGAAATCACGCAGAGCGTCGTAGACACTCATTAGAAATCTATCTCCCATCTGTGCAACGAATGGCTCCACGTGTGACAGATCCATGTTACTGTTAGAAGGTGTATACGAATCTCTTCATATAGTACACATGCAATGCCATTTACTCCAACAGGGAAGAAGCTATTTTTACCTCCACTTTCCTTATCACCGATATGGTGGGATTTCTTAAAATGACACTAAACTCAGGAGTTAAATCTTAAAATGGCATTCAGGTACCTTAACTATGAACAAAAATGTATCTTATTTGTGTATCACTCGGCTGTACAAACTAGTTAACTAAACATGAGATTGTAGTCCATCATGGGAGTGAGCTTGGAGCGGTGACTACTTTACAACACGCACAGGGACCATGGGGAACACAAGTAGCCCCCCTCCAGAAGGAAGGACAGTGTCGGCACCAATTCAGAGATGATTTGAGGATGTACAGCCGAGTGATACACAAATAAGATACATTTTTGTTAATAGTTAAGGTACCTGAATGTATTTGTAAGTTTAACTCCTGAGTGTAGTGTCACTTTAATGAATCTGCCACAGCCATAGCACCAGGATAGCGTCGCACATAAGAACTACCTGAAACAGTAAGAAACGGCTTTCATGAATCTGGCCAATACGGCCATAACGCCAGAAAAGTGTCTCAAATGTTTTACTGAATTGTCCCTGTTATATGAGAATTTGAGTAGGGTCTATCTCATTATACTTCCTGACTTCTATTCATTCCAGAGTGTTGGAGCAGACATGGTCTCTTTCTAGGGAGGCACTGTAATAAGTTCTACTGAACTTGAAGGTGTCAGCAGCAACACAACAACAGAAGACCTTGTCTCCTGCTCGGACTCTCTACATATGTGTCTTGAGCTATAAATCATGGAAGAAGAGGAAGAGCTACTGAAAACAGAAGTCACACTTTGTCTGCTTTTACCAGCAAGCAGTGTAAACACGCAAAAGAATACAAAAGAAAAAGTGAGTGCACTTGTAGGATGTGACAAGAGACACGGCTGTCTTGTGGGATTGACATGGTCCCGTCAGACTTGGTTGACCGCCAGGCAGCAGGAAGCTTTGGAGGCACTTACGGCCCTCTGGATCACCGCTTGACATTTCTCTCTCTTCACCAGTTTGTTATTCTCAAAGATACCTTCGTTTCTTGGGATCCCATGGGAGCCGTCAGGAAATGTCAACAGGCCTGTGTGTGTGTGTGGAAAGCAAATCTCACTTAGAACAAAACTTAAGATATGGGCTTGCTGCGGCTGAGCACAGCGAATGATGTGCGGAATAAAACAATGTGGTGTAAGAATGTTTTGGCAGTATGCTTTTCTCCATTTGTTGATTGTGTTAAGACCTCATTCACACGAGTAACAGGCGGCCCGTGCAGCTGCATGCTGCGTGCACGGCCGTATCGGGCAGCTCCCGGGAAGGACAGGTGCTGTGTGTGATTAGTACGCAGCCCCTGTCCTTCTCTATGGGAGTATGCAGCCGTACTCCGCCCTACGCTCACCCAAGCTGCACGTCTGTACGGGTGCGGGTGTCCCTGCTCGGACGCAGACAGGATCCATCCTATCAGCGTACGAGTACGGACACCCGCACCTTTACGGACCTGCAGGTCGGGTGAGCGTAGGGTGGCGTATGGCTGCGTACTCCCATAGAGAAGGACAGGGGCTGCGTACTAATCACACACACCACCTGTCCTTCCTGGGAGCTGCCCGATACGGCCGTGCATGCAGCATGGAGCTGTACGGGGCGGCTGTTACTCGTGTGAATGAGGTCTTAAAGTAAAACCATCACAAACCTGGACAGTTATCAGGACAAAAATACATAAGATGTGATCTTCAATGAAAAAAATCCATTTTAAAACAATCAAAAGATCCAGACACATAGGCAGCTGAAACGGTGTACACATCTCACATTTCCTGTAAGTAAAAGTAGATGTAAACAAGGGCTTCATTTATAAATGTTCCACCCGGAATATAGCTAGGTGGGTGTCATTCACACGGCAATAGTGCCCCTAGAGCAGTGGTTCTCAACCTGTGTAACCTCAGGACCCACATTTGTCCTTGGTCATTAAGTTGCAACCCAAATGTGATCCGGTGCGGGCGATTGAACTGTGGGTAGGAGGTGCGTTTGGGGTGGCATTCAAATGAATGGCAACGCAAAGACTGTTCGATTAACGCATTGTACTAGTGTGAGCGGGCCCTCAAAAACACTGACAGATGCACACAATCACAGACACAATCTCACACACAGACACAATCTCACACACAACCACAGACACAATCTCACACACTCATATACACTCCAAAAATGTTTTTTTTTTTAGCTCCACCCAGTCTCCCCACCTTACAAGAACTGGAGTGGATCCTCAGCCTGGGGTCCAGTGTGGGCTGCTGTGCTGTGACTGAGCTCCATCCATATGTGCATTGCTTGTACAGCTCCCTCGCACACCCTGTAGAGGTGTCGGGAACCAGAATGTGACGTCACTCCGGTCCAGGCACCTCTACAGGGCATGTGAGGGAGCTATAAGCAATGCACATATGGATGGAGCTCCCTCGCTGCCATAGCACCAGCTGACACTCGGCACCGAGCAGCTTGGCGTGAGAACCAACAATGCTGTGCTAGGGGGAGGCTGAGAAGCCTCTTACCTAGGAAAGTGGAAGGCATGCGGTGACCCACTGAACACAGAGTCACGACCCACCAGTTGAGAACCAAGGCCCTAGATGGTGTTGATGAGTATCAGAGTTTCCTATACCTGTCAGCGTCATCTAGGGGCACTAGTGCTGTGTCAACGACATCAGCCCAGCTATACTTCAGGCGGAACTTTCATCAGTAAAGCACTTAGTTTACTATAGCATTGGATATCATAAACAACTGCCATTTAAAAAAAAAAAAATACTTAATTTTCAACTTTTTATTTAACCTGGCTTCCCATCTATATGCACTCCAGCAATGGCTGCATTGTATTTCTCAGGGTGGATTTACCAGTGGTGAGAACAATGGATCATACCTGTGTAAAGTGTGCTTAAACTTCCACCTTTAGAACCCATCAAAAGCCCATGTGACAACGCAGTAGCCCAACTGGGAAATGGGGACAGAGTGTTGTCTCCTTATAACAGGAAGTGCCTGAACAAGAACCTTCATGGCAGGATCATCAGGTAATCTTTTAGTTAACAATTAAAGCCCAAATGAACTTTCAGTTTAAATCAGCAAAATATCTTCCAGGTGCATCAAACTGAAAGGTGTGCAAAGTCTTACAGTTCATTTTCTTTAGAACATTAGGAGCAGCCTTTCTCCACCAGGGTGACTTCTGGCTTCATCAGGGAGCGTCATGCATCTTCAGGGTTGCAGGCAGGCAGGCAGCCAGCACTATAGAAAGGTATATCGCTAACCAGGGGACGCAGAGGATGGAAGTTCACTTCCATCCAGGCCTGTGCTGCTTCCTGCCCTCTGCCATAGCAGAGGATTGTGAGGTAGGACCTGATGTAAAAGGGGGGCTCCTGAGCTGAGTAGGGGGTCTCTGATGTAAAGGGGGGCTCCTGAGATCAGTAGGGGGACTCTGATGTAAAGGGGGGCTCCTGAGATCAGTAGGGGGACTCTGATGTGAAGGGGGCTCCTGAGATCATTAGGGGGACTCTGATGTGAAGGGGGGCTCCTGAGCTGAGTGGGGGGACTCTGATCTAAAGGGGGGCTCCTGACGTAAAGGGGGGTCCTGCTGTAAAGAGGGTACTTTTAACGTGAAAAAGAGGCTCCTGATGTTAAAGGGTGGTTGAGGACTCTAATGCGAAGGGGGGCGCCTAATGTTTTTCATGTGAAGGGGAGAGGGGAGTAAGGCCTCATTCACACACAACGCAAGAGCAAAATTGTATATTGCGTATATACGCGTACATGCGCGCGTATATACGCGTACATGTGCGCATATATATATGAGCGTATATGCGTGCACTATATGCAATCCCAAAATGCATCATTGCAAAATGAACTGTACGCACGTATGTGCATATATGTGCGTAAACATGCGTATATGTGCGTAAATACGCAGAAATACACTGCCCGGACACATCTCGGTTCCTTTCTGTTTTTGCGCATATTTACGCTATGCAAATATACGGTTCCATACGCAGCTATCATTACAGTTGATACCTATATACAGTTACCAGAATACAATACTTTTCCCTATAGTGGGTCTGTAAGTGAAGGCGACTGTGCTGATTATCAGTGTCTGGGGATAAAAAGCCTGCAGCTGCAGTAAATGCATTGCTAAGCGTTTCTTATAGTACAAGGTGATCCAGACAGAACACAGAGTAATACAGTCACCGGATAGTTGTCTAAAGGAAATTTGGATATTTCAGTGGTGTTTGCCCAGATGTGCGCTGTATAACATATTACTACTTTGTAGCTATTTCTTACAAAGGTAAGGTAAGTATCGGCAGTTGTGGAGGCTGGTGCTAAAGTGAAACAAAATATATCGACACCGGCACTCCAATAGCAAGTGAAATACGTCTAAATACTCCTCTCTCTGCCAGCATCTATAACCAAGATGGCCGCCGACAGGCGTCAATTAGATGACCAGGCATGCGCAATGATGTCATCGTGCACACGCTTGTGGTGATGTCACGCGCATGCTCGATTAAGTCACGGCGGGGTGTCACCCGGCCTTGGGACGCCCCTGATGTGATACACTCAATGCGACGTTTTGGGGACTCGCAGAACAACTTGTTCTGCGAAGTCCTGAAGGGTCCATGAAGGGGATCCTGCGAGACCCGGAAACGTTGCATTGAGTATATCCCATTATGCTGCTCATACGTCAATAAACAGACATATTTGACTTGCCATTGGAGTGTCTATATATTTCGTTTGATATTGACCACGATTGCCAACCGTCGACAGCCGCAGCACCCCCCCTCATTATTTCTGGAACAGCGGTTTCGAGTACGTTGGGTTCATGGACTTTACCCTGATTGGGGCTAAAGTGGACCTACATGGGGAAAAGCACAGGATCACTCTAAAAACTAGAAGCCTTGCCTAAGGTCTTGGTTTCATGGCCTGCAGAGCTAAATCCCACCGACCCACCACTTCTTTATCCAGTGACAGCACGCTTAGCGGAGACGGAACTACTCTTTTTGGGCAGGGGGAATGTCAGTAAGCCAGGCATGTACAAAACAGCCTTCTCTGGTAACAGCAGATACTTCATGGTGCCTTCGCCATAGCGGATAGTTTGCTGATAAATGGCTGATAAGTTCACTTAAGTGTAGAAGAACATCTTCTCAGTCAATGGGATCAGCACATAGTGATAATAGGCTTTAACAGAAGGAGCGCTAAGAGGTAAGTCACCAGATTCTCTATACAGGACAGGATCTTAGCAAAGGCAGTGGCGTCACAAGGGGGGTGCGGCTCGCACCCGAGTGGCACCATTGCAGTCATTTTGGTGTCACCCCCTCTAAAAAGTCGGGCACTCGGTCATGGACCGAGAGCCTGACAGTGTCAGGAGAGAGGAGGGGACCCGGTGCCATACTTTATCCCGCTGGGTGAACGTCCCCTCCTCTCTCTGCCGGCATCCATCACCAAGATGGCCGTTGGCAGGTGTCAATTACATGACCGCTCGTACGCAAAACCTAGTTTTAACCCCTTCGTGACGGGTGACGAGTTATATCAGGCTTTGTAATGCCGGTATTTGCTGATTCTCAGCATTTAACAGTCATTCATTAATGTCTCAGTATTGAGGCATTAATTAATGAAATAATTAAGCTTTTTGTAAAAGCTTCTTCCTTTCAGTAATGAAAGAATGAAGCCGTTACATGCAAATAGAGGACCGCAATTTGCGATCCCGTATTTGACAGCTCAAAATAGCAGAGAGGCAGCAGTGACTCACCTCACCTCTCTGCTATTTGTTTTGACAGCTGGAGAGCCCGATGTTTAGATACATTTCACTGAAAGAATACAATGTATCTCTTTTGAGTGAAATGTATCATTTCTGATCGTCTAGGCACGATCAAAGAGCTTTTAGTGAGATCTGAATCTGACTAAAGTCAGGATCA
>NW_017306270.1:226650-233147 GCF_000935625.1 Nanorana parkeri
AGGGGTGACACCAAAATGACTGACAGTCATTTTGGTGACACCTCTAAAAAGTCGGGCACTTGGTCATGGACCGAGAGCCCGACAGTGTCAGGAGAGAGGAGGGGACCTGACGGCATATCTCATCCCGCCGGGTGAACATCCCCTCCTCTCTCTGCCAGCATCTATAACCAAGATGGCCGCCGACAGGCGTCAATTAGATGACCAGGCATGCGCAATGATGTCATCGTGCACACGCTTGTGGTGATGTCACGCGCATGCTCGATTAAGTCACGGCGGGGTGTCACCCGGCCTTGGGACGCCCCTGATGTGATACACTCAATGCGACGTTTTGGGGACTCGCAGAACAACTTGTTCTGCGAAGTCCTGAAGGGTCCATGAAGGGGATCCTGCGAGACCCGGAAACGTTGCATTGAGTATATCCCATTATGCTGCTCATACGTCAATAAACAGACATATTTGACTTGCCATTGGAGTGTCTATATATTTCGTTTGATATTGACCACGATTGCCAACCGTCGACAGCCGCAGCACCCCCCCTCATTATTTCTGGAACAGCGGTTTCGAGTACGTTGGGTTCATGGACTTTACCCTGATTGGGGCTAAAGTGGACCTACATGGGGAAAAGCACAGGATCACTCTAAAAACTAGAAGCCTTGCCTAAGGTCTTGGTTTCATGGCCTGACGAGCTAAATCCCACCGACCCACCACTTCTTTATCCAGTGACAGCACGCTTAGCGGAGACGGAACTACTCTTTTTGGGCAGGGGGAATGTCAGTAAGCCAGGCATGTACAAAACAGCCTTCTCTGGTAACAGCAGATACTTCATGGTGCCTTCGCCATAGCGGATAGTTTGCTGATAAATGGCTGATAAGTTCACTTAAGTGTAGAAGAACATCTTCTCAGTCAATGGGATCAGCACATAGTGATAATAGGCTTTAACAGAAGGAGCGCTAAGAGGTAAGTCACCAGATTCTCTATACAGGACAGGATCTTAGCAAAGGCAGTGGCGTCACAAGGGGGGTGCGGCTCGCACCCGAGTGGCACCATTGCAGTCATTTTGGTGTCACCCCCTCTAAAAAGTCGGGCACTCGGTCATGGACCGAGAGCCTGACAGTGTCAGGAGAGAGGAGGGGACCCGGTGCCATACTTTATCCCGCTGGGTGAACGTCCCCTCCTCTCTCTGCCGGCATCCATCACCAAGATGGCCGTTGGCAGGTGTCAATTACATGACCGCTCGTACGCAAAACCTAGTTTTAACCCCTTCGTGACGGGTGACGAGTTATATCAGGCACTAGCTCAGTCATGAAGGGGTTAATCAATAGTTTCATATAAATCTGTAATCATGGTAAAATCTTCAGAGCAAAGCAAAAACTGGTCAACTTACCAAATCCTTCTACCCGACCGCCTTTAAATTCTCCCTCATACTTCATGCTGTCATAGCGGGTAAAGACTCCAGCACCGTGGAATTTCCCTTGAACAAACTCCCCTTCGTATCTGCTTAGTACAGAGAACAAATATGCAGCCATGTTTTTACAATGGAGTTCAAAGTTCAAGCCTATAATAATATAATATAACTAATAACCGCATGGGATAGAGGCATCATGCGCAAAAATGTTCTCTATGTAATCTATGATCTGCTCTCAGCTTCATTAAACCGCAGCACTACCACCAGGTAGCCTTCAATAAAATAGACAAAACATGTCAATCATTTCTGTGGTTAAAGGACACCTACTCCCCACCCCACCTACACCATTCACCTAAATTCACGTGCAAGCCTGTCAGGCACCAGTGGTATCGGCTTATTGCATCGCCATGCACACTCAGACCCACAGGCCATCCATGTTTATGAGGGAACTCGTTAACAGGAGGATTATGGGGTGGCTGGATCTTCACTTATATCTCTGTAACTCTACTGAACATTTATGGGAAGACCCTGGCTTGTAGACATGTAAGCTGCGGAAAAATTTGGTTCAGTTAATTCGGAATTCAGATCCGAAATTTAATTCAGTTCAGGTTCCGGATTCAGACGAAATCCGAATTGTCGTTAGTTTCGGATGAGTTTAGGAATATTCGTTATGAATACCACAGAAAACCTGATACAGATATGAATACTAAAGCTCAGGCTCCCAGACCCGAATGGCATTCTGAATCCGAATTTCCGAATTGCATTTGGGAGCTTCCGGATGCCATTCGGGTCTGGGAGCCTCAGCTTTAGTAATATATGTATATGACTCCCAGACCCCAAAGGCATTCGGGAGCTCCCAAATGCAATTCGAAAATTCAGGTCCTGAATGATATTCGGGTCTGGGAGCCATATACATATATAACTAAAGCTGAGGCTCCCAGACCCGAATGGCATCCGGGAGCTCCCAAATGCGATTTGGAAATTCGGATTCAGAATGCCATTCGGGTCAGCTTTAGTATTATATGTATATACTGTATATGGCTCCCATGTTGCCGTAATGAAAAATGCGGGCCGCACCCCCTTGTGACGCCACTGGTTCAGACCCATTCTGCTGCATTAAACCGAAAAACACATCTGATTGCCCAGAAAAGTCACATGCTAGATTCAGTTTTGTTTTTGATCGAAATGCGGACGGGATCCGAAATTTGTAAAAGGAAATTTGGATTCAGACTCATTCAGATGTATTGGAATTCAGAAATTCGGATGTGTCCAAATTTCGGAACATTCGTCTAAATTTTGATTCGGAATGAAACAAATTTCACATGTCTACTGGCTTGTGCTCCTGGCAAGGCCACTCTTGTCGGAAAGGTTGACGCTTAGATACCAGAGTATGCCACTGGTCCATCAGGAATTTAGAGCGTCTAGGGACTAACAACTTTGACTTATAAAATGACAATTGTTATGGAAACGGCAACTTTGTGTGATGATCCTTTTCAGTCATCTAAGGACTTTCAAGACTGTGATAGCCATGGGTTACAGGCAGCCACAAGATCACCCATAAAGAAGAAGGAATAGGAGGCCTTTGCTGCTGCCTTACCCTTCAGAGATAACTAGATCCCAAAGAATGTACAGCAGCCTTTCTCAACCAGCTGGCTGGTTCTGTGAAAGTTATTTCAAGAGTTCCTCCATGTTATAAAGGTTGAGAAGGACCAATGTACAAGTTGCATTCTCATTAATATATGTTAATCCTACAAAGTAGCTAGTTTCACTGTAGGCAGGGGGCAGGCACACTTTGAACGTAGCTGGCCCATCACACATACACAATATTCTCTTTTGCTGCTTTCTGAATTCGTTTTTCTCACCTTGAGCCATCCGGGAAGGATAAAATCCCACAACCATTAAAAAGCCCATTTTCAAACTGGCCGATGTAGGTGACGCCATCAGAAAATAACAGCTGGCCCATGCCATGTCTTCGACCTGTATAGGTGAGGAAAATCTGGTCATAAATATGTAGTCAATGTGTGGTCACACTCATTTTGGTGTTATTGTTACCCTTTCAATAACTACAAGGTTCCTTCTCTTTTTTTGCTAAAACATTAATCTGCCATCCTATAAAATTATTGGAACATAAAAAAGTATATATATTTCTCGGACAGGTAAGACTTGTTACTGTATCACCTGTGCCAGCTTGCAACAAAAGTGTCTCCTAACCCGACACATAATACCCTCTCCCATAACGTGAGGGCAAGACCCACTGGATAGGAAGTCAAGGGTGCTGCTATTACAAAAGTGTCTCCCAACCGGACACATAATACCCTCTCCCATCACCTGAAGGTAAGGCCCACTGGATAGAAAGTCTAAGGTGCTGCTACTTATTATAAATGTGTCTCCTCGCCCAACATATAATACCCTCTCCCATAACCCGGAGGTAAGACCCTCTGGATAGAAAGTCTAGACTCAGTACTGCTACTTATTACAAAGTGTCTCTTACCCTGACACACAATACCCTCTCCCATAACCTGAGGGTGAGACCCCCTAGATAGAAAGTCTAGGGTGCTGCTACTTATGACAAAAGTATCTCCTACTCCAACACATAATACCCTCTCCCATAACCTGAGGGTAAGACCCACTGGATAGGAAGTCTAGGGTGCTGCTACCTATTACAAAAGTGTCTACTACCCCGACACATAATACCCTCTCCCATAACCTGAGGGCAAGACCCACTGGATAGGAAGTCTAGGGTGCTGCTATTACAAAAGTGTCTCCAACCCTGACACATAATACCCTCTCCCATAACCCGGAGGTAAGACCCTCTGGATAGAAAGTCTAGAGTACTGCTACTTATTATAAATGTGACTCCTAACCCAACATAGATATAATACCCTCTCCCATAATCCGGAGGTAAGACCCCCTGGATAGAAAGTCTAGAGTACTGCTACTTATTATAAATGTGACTCCTAACCCAACATAGATATAATACCCTCTCCCATAATCCGGAGGTAAGACCCCCTGGATAGAAAGTCTAGAGTACTGCTACTTATTATAAATGTGACTCCTAACCCAACATAGATATAATACCCTCTCCCATAATCCGGAGGTAAGACCCCCTGGATAGAAAGTCTAGAGTACTGCTACTTGTTACAAAAATGTCTCCTACCCCGACACATACCGTAATACCCTCTCCCATAACCAGAAGTCTAGGGTGCTGCTACTTATTACCTTCTCTCCATTCTCCGTGATATTCCTCACCGCTGCAATAGGTAAAGGAGCCTTTAGTCAATGTCATATTTCCAGCCACCTATCGGATATAGTGAAACCTGCCATGGGATAAAAGCACACACCTTGAAAATCAGTACAAACATGGACAAATCTAAACCCAAGAGCTAACATTCAGGTAAATGACAGCAGCAGAAGTGGTGCGTGTTCAGATTTTGCTCATGAGACAACAGCACCATCTATGGGAAATAGAAGAAAGTCTTGTCCAGCTCTCTGCTTCCATGGAGCACACAGACATGTAAAAGCAATTGCTCCAACCTTAGGAGGTACCAAACACAACAAATTCCTAAAATCATTTTTTTTATTGAGGATACATAGAATATTTGACTCAACTAATAGCTCTATTGCTGACTTTTATATTATTTTCAAACCTCTGGCATGTGGTGGAGTGGGAATGGATCTCAACACGTTTCATAGGCAGGTTGGTTCACTTATACAATATGAACCAACGGACTTTCTCAACCAGGGTGCTGTCTGGCTTCCTCATGGGTGCCTTGAAATTTTTGCACAGTGTCATGCGTTTTCATGGGGCAGGTGGGCCAGCTGCCAACACCGTGGAAATGCACAGTTGGTGGTGTGTGTGTGTGTGTGTGTGTGTGTGTGTGTGTGTGTGGTGTTTAGGTCAGATTCATTCAAAAGAAGGTGCCTCCAACCAGACCTACTCCACCTTCTTCCCTCTGCCATGCTGCTATGGGGTGTGTGTGTGTGTGTGTGTGTGTGTGTGTGTGTGTGGTGTTTAGGTCAGATTCATTCAAAAGAAGGTGCCTCCAACCAGACCTACTCCACCTTCTTCCCTCTGCCATGCTGCTGTTCTAATGTATAGGGGAGGTTCCCACAATGTCTTTTTGCAAGGGAGTTCCCCCTTACAATCCACACTAGACCCCTAGTAGTATAATATATCTCATGCCATCACATATACCCAAAATAAAAGGATTATTCCTCTCTCACCACAACCTTTTAGGGTATAATGACCCACTGGTGCCCAGCCCCTGCTCCTTTGAAGTCGTGGTTTCCATACAATGAGGATGGCCAGAAAAGACTGAAACACCTCTATGCATTAACCCCTTCGTGACTGACGACGTACAGTGTACGTCGCACATGATCCCAGCAGCCTTAAATTTTGAATGAGACCTTACCCATAATTATGGATGAAAGTCACCCCTCATGCACAGCTTGAATCTGATGTGTTTTGAAGTCATCTCTGTTATGTCCTATTTTGATGCTATTTTATGTTCCATTCGAATTAAGTTTATCCTTATCTTTTTAGATCAATGTTAGGCTCCTGGGAAGAATATCTTTGTATACAGCGTTATTTATCTGTATTTAGCAGCGACTTTACAAGGGTGCAACAGAAACAGAGAGATATGACAGCACGTTGTAATCTATCACTTTTGCCACTAGATGGCGTGCTGTGAAACTAAGCAATTGCATTTGTTATGTGCGTCTTACTTTATTGCTACATTTTATTCACATAGCTTGTTCCTTTTGGCTGTTTTAATATAGAAAGAATATCAATTTGTAGTGTTCCGGTTATTGCTATGATTGGAAATAATACTATACATCACAAAATGAATAAAGAGTTACAAAAAAGAAAAGATGTCCTTCGAGCCGGAATCGAACCAGCGACCTAAGGATATCTGGAATGCATTCCACTACAGTCCTCCGCTCTACCAGCTGAGCTATCGAAGGTGCTACATACTCAACTTTGACTCCATCCTAGCTGTAGATACATTGCAGCCCTATGAAGGGATGGAATCAGTCTACTGATGTTCTATTGAAGGAATAAACATTGCAATTACTGATTTAAAATTTTGGG
>NW_017306270.1:233280-236316 GCF_000935625.1 Nanorana parkeri
TTGTTGCGTTGGCCGGGAATCGAACCCGGGTCAACTGCTTGGAAGGCAGCTATGCTCACCACTATACCACCAACGCTTCACATTGACACTTGCGTCTCTCGGATTTCAAGTACAGATTCTGTCCCTGCTACACACAGACACATTGAAAGCGTGCATTATATACGCACATACGTGCATTCACAGAACGCACAACGTGCTTGCAGAGCCATTACCAGTTAATGACACCCTAAAGTCTCCATTTACATCAAACATCCCCACGCATGCACAAAATGTGTCAGCAATGCAAAACATACTTGCTGTGCCATTACCATTAATAGAACCCTAAACATGGCCAGGAAGACGGGCATTTTTTCCCCCCTCTGCATGCGTTAAAACACTCACATATGTGGAGGGGAAAAACCGCACGCAGCAGATCTTGTTACATGCGCTACTTTTGTTTTTCTCGCATGTTTAGGACCCCACTGAGATCAACTGGGGACTTGCGACAAATGCAGGAAAATGAGCATGAATGCTGCGTCCTGTGAATGGTGAGAATGAGCAAAAAAAAGTCGCTGAGCAAATGCGCTTATTTCCTGCATGTTAAAATGTGCACAAACACACGAAAGAAAATGTGGAACGCATGTTGCACAGGGGCGTCACCAGGTGCAGCCATCGGGTGTGACCTGGCTTGCACGTCGTTATGTGTACGCGTGATGTCATCACACACGTGTGTCATGACGTCATATGCATTTCACTGTCGGCAGCCATCTTGGTGATGCATGCCGGCAGAGAGAGGAGGGGAACGTTCATCCAGCGGGATAAGGTACGCCGCCAGGTCCCCTCCTCTCTCACGCAGCTCACGCAGTCCATGACCTAGTGCCCGACTTTTCATAGGGGGGCGACACCAAAATGACTGTCAGTGATGGTGTCACCCCCTCTGATGGTGTCACCCCCCATTGTGACACCACAGAATTTGCTACTTTCCTGCGTTTGGTGCATGTCCAGGAACCCAATGAAATAAATGGTGATGCGCCCCAAGAGCATGAAACAAACGCACGCAAACATGTGTTCTGCTTCACCCATGTATGAACGGGGCCTCATAATGGAATTGTTAGTGTGTGTAAGCATTCTAACAATTCCGTCCCCGCTTCCCATTACACACATATTATTGTTTATTGTGCAAATATAAGAAAACAGCTTTTAAAACAACCATCAGAGGTATTTTAGGACTAAAAAGCCTTCAATAAAATGAACTGCAAACATAAAGAATAATTAAATAGAAAGAAAGCTAATAAAAGAAAAGTCTTGGAGGATGCGGGCATCGATCCCGCTACCTCTCGCATGCTAAGCGAGCGCTCTACCATCTGAGCTAATCCCCCTTCACAGACAATGCACTGCGACCAGTACATGTACATCCGTGCAGCCCAGCACCTTCCCTTTACTATGCAATGTAACAATCATCTGGATTGTATTTAACAACGTTCCTGAACTCAGCTACTAAATATAGAAAACTAACCCGAGATACATTGTCCAAGCAGAGCTGAGTGCCCAGAGCAAGCCCCAACCCTCTCATATGTGATCTCCTTCCATGCTGCTGGAGCTGAGTGCCCAGAGCAAGCCCCAACCCTCTCATATGTGATCTCCTTCCATGCTGCTGGGGCTAAGTGCCTAGAGCAAGCCCCAACCCTCTCATACATGATCTCCTTCCATGCTGCTGGGGCTAAGTGCCTAGAGCAAGCCCCAACCCTCTCATACATGATCTCCTTCCATGCTGCTGGGGCTGAGTGCCTAGAGCAAGCCCCAACCCTCTCATATGTGATCTCCTTCCATGCTGCTGGGGCTGAGTGCCTAGAGCAAGCCCCAACCCTCTCATACATGATCTCCTTCCATGCTGCTGGGGCTGAGTGCCTAGAGCAAGCACCAACCCTCTCATATGTGATCTCCTTCTATGAAGCTGGGGCTGAGTGCCCAGAGCAAGCCCCAACCCTCACTTATGTGATCTTCTTCCTAGGGCTGCAACAACTAATCGACATAATCGATTATTGAAAAAGTTGTCAAGTTTTTCAATCATCGATTAATCGGCTTCTGATTAGTTGGCCCTGTTCACAGCTCCACACACACTGCGCGCCGCACCTCCTCCCTACTTCACGCTCGCCGTTGCCAGACCCGCATCCACGCTCCACCACCAGCTACAGAGGAATACAACAGATCCCAGCAATAATACATTATACAGTGGTGCAATACCGAATACCACTAGCTATAGAGGACTACAAAACCCAGCAATAGTACATTATACAGCGCAATGCAGAATACCGCCAGCTATAATGTACTATTGCTGGGATTTGTTGTATTCATCTATAGCTGGTGGTATTCTGCATTGCGCTGTATAATGTACTATAGCTGGGATTTGTAGTCCTCTATAGCCGGTGCCATTCTGCATTCATTGCTGTATAATTTTACACTTATCATTTCACTATATTGCCCACCACACTTTTTTTTTTCTTTTTTACTTCCACCGCTCCAAGCTTGCTCCTGTGATGGACTACAATCTCAATACAAACTAGTAGTCCCATCACTGGAGCCATCGAACTTAATAATCGGCTAACGAATCGATTTTGAAAATAATCGTTAGCTGCAGCTCTACTCCTTCCATGCTGCCGGGGCTGAGTGCCTAGAGCAAGCCCCAACCCTCACTTCTGTGATCTCACTCCATGCTGCTGGGGGAATAATCATTCCTATATCTATTTGTATGCTAAGTGAACTGTTGCTGTCATGCAAATACACTGCACTACATGAACTACATTTGACTTTCTAATATGATTTGACTTTTGTATAAAAAAGGCTTCAAAATGATAAACACAAACAGAATGTAGAACAATTGAACAATGTATTCGGCGTTCCGTGTCCTGATTTATTGGGGTTTCTTAGGCTTGTAAAAAATAAAATGCATTTAAACAATAGAATGAAATGTTTCCATGACACAGACAGGAAGTGGAATAAAGGCCTCGTTGTGTGATTACATGAATGGAATGGAATGATTTAATAGTTTAATGGATT
>NW_017306270.1:236337-238530 GCF_000935625.1 Nanorana parkeri
CATGATTGATGTGATTGGCTCAGTATTCCCAGGACGCCACTTGTCCTAGTAACAGTAAAGAAAAGAAAATGCCGGCGACTCCACCTCTCCGACATGACAGCATTGTGCTCCAGACACTGAACATCAAGAGGAGCGTGTGTCTGTAAAACAGACCCCTTATTTTGGGGTCCAGTGTAGAAGTGACCCCCAGGGGCATCTCTAGACCGGGTGACACGCCACCGTGTTGTCATCGTGCGTGCACACCCCCCTTGTGACGCCACTGGTGACCCCTTATATTGGTGTCCAGTGTAGAAGTGACCCCTTATATTGGGGTCCAGTGTAGAAGTAACCCTTTACATTGGTGCTCAGTGTAGAAGTAACCCCTTACATTGGTGCTCAGTGTAGAAGTGACCCCTTACATGGGTGCTCAGTGTAGAAGTGACCCCTTACATTGGTGCTCAGTGTAGAAGTAACCCCTTACATTGGTGCTAGCTGGGGAGCAGACCATTGCAGGGGGGTGGGTACCCATTGCTGAAGGTGGGTGGTTTCTCTAGCTGGGTCAGAGTCAGAGAGGACACCGGTGACTGATTTCTAGGGACATGGAGTGCTGAGAGTCAGAGAGGACACCAGTGACTGATTTCTAGGGACATGGAGTGCTGAGAGTCAGAGAGGACACCAGGGACTGATTTCTGGGGACATGGAGTGCTGAGAGTCATAGAGGACACCGGTGACTGATTTCTGGGGTCATGGAGTGCTGAGAGTCAGAGAGGACACCAGGGACTGATTTCTGGGGACACGAAGTACTGAGAGTCAGAGAGGACACCAGGGACTGATTTCTAGGGACATGGAGTGCTGAGAGTCAGAGAGGACACCAGTGACTGATTTCTAGGGACATGGAGTGCTGAGAGTCAGAGAGGACACCAGGGACTGATTTCTGGGGACATGGAGTGCTGAGAGTCATAGAGGACACCGGTGACTGATTTCTGGGGTCATGGAGTGCTGAGAGTCATAGAGGACACCGGTGACTGATTTCTGGGGTCATGGAGTGCTGAGAGTCAGAGAGGACACCAGGGACTGATTTCTAGGGACACGAAGTACTGAGAGTCAGAGAGGACACCAGGGACTGATTTCTAGGGACACGAAGTACTGAGAGTCAGAGGAGGACACCAGGGACTGATTTCTAGGGACACGAAGTACTGAGAGTCAGAGAGGACACCAGGGACTGATTTCTAGGGACACGAAGTACTGAGAGTCAGAGAGGACACCAGGGACTGATTTCTAGGGACACGAAGTACTGAGAGTCAGAGAGGACACGGGTGACTGACTTCTAGAGACATGGAGTGCTGATAGATATCTGCTGTTTCCAGGGACAGATGCTATGCTGACAATGAGAAATGTTTCCAGGGACACCCCGTGTTGTGGAGCAGAGATGTTTCCAGGGATGCGGCTACACAATTAATAAGTGTCCCGACCCCATCCATTCCTCCCCGTACACAGTCCCCCATCGCTTACTTGTCTGGCCCGGGTCCTCCGCTGCTCCCCATAGACAGCTCAGCCCGTCCTCTGGCTCGGCTCCCAGCCCTGTAACCCTGGCTCATCACTACCCCCCGGGCCACCGTCTGTCCAGCCCGTTGCTATGACAACACTGATCATCATTGGTCCAGCTAGGGGCTGTCAGGTACGGACTGGCACCGCCATTTTTACTGTGGGCAAAGGGTCGTGCTGTCTATTTACTGTCTTTTCTTTCTGAATATTTTCAGCTTATCGTGGAGTAAAAAACAAGGCAATCATATGTACACGCTAGAACAGATTTGTTTGGAAAAAAAAAGTTTTCATGATCAGTAAACGATACACACAGGTGCCTGGGAGAGTTTAGCGGCCATTTTTAAAACGGGCAAACCTATATTTTCACTTTCACTCTATTCGAAATATTATCAAACTGAAATTAAAGGGAGGAACATGAAAAATAAGTTATCTCTGGTTCCTTTGTTTTTTTTTTTTTTTTTATAAAACGCAAGCAGTATAGTTGGTTTAATTTCTATGCATGGTGTTTTCTATAAGGTTTTGGCGGCCATCTTTGAAACGGGCAATTCCCTCATTCATTTTACCTATTCTTTTCTTTAATATCATGCTCAACCCAGGGCAATCGAGTGGTAATCAAAAAATATTTATTTATAAATAGCGTTGTTAGAAAACGAGAGCTGCGTGCGCAGC
>NW_017306270.1:238540-269746 GCF_000935625.1 Nanorana parkeri
AGCTCAGCCCCGCCTCCCGCTTCCCTGGGCTGCCTGGTGTGGTGGTCAGGGTCCCGCAGGGTATTCCGCCGGCTCCTTCCCCGCCTGGGTCACCCACCGAGAGGGAGAGGCAGCCGCTTCTAGACCGCTCCACCACCCGGTACAAGAACTGCTTCCCTGACGACCCCGAGTTCGCCGAGGTGGTGAGGAGGGCGGAGAGGGCCATCAGCCGAGGCATCTTCCCCGAGAGGATCTCCCAAGGCTCCAGCGGGAGCTACTTCGTCAAGGACGAGCAGGAGGTGGGTGATCTCTGCAGGAGGTGGGGGCCTATTGAAGGGTGTGTGTGCCCATTGCAGGAGGTGGGGGCCCATTGAAGGGGGTGTGTGCCCATTGCAGGAGCTTGGCATCCATTGAAGGGGTTGCATACCCATTGCAGGAGCTGGGCGTCCATTGATGGGGATGTGTGCCCATTGCAGGAGCTGGACGTCCATTGAAGGGGGTGTGTACCCCCTATGAGAGGTACTTGGCACTGAAGTGCCGACTTTGGTCAAGTAGTGCTGAGCACAGATGTTGGGTTAAGAAGTGCTGTAGATGATTTGCCATGCTGCCCCCAGGGCACAGGGTCAAAGGGGTCTTTCTGGCCCCCCTCTGGCTCTGATTGCAGGCTGGACTCCTGGCATCCTCCTGGTACTAACTGAAGCTATTCTGCTGGTGCCGAGAACACTGTTTGGGGCTGATCTATGATGATCCAGGTTTATTGGGATTCTGGTACCTGTACTGTACCTGGCCAGCATCTCCAAAACATCATAAGGGGGTGCACATAGGAGATCGGATTCCTGGCCAGCTACAGTACAGGTACTAGAACCCTAATAAACCTGGGACATCCTAGATCAGCACCAAACACATCATCATAGATCAGCACCAAACACATCATCATATCAGCAGAATAGCTTCAGTTAGTTCCAGCTACAGTACAGTGAATTCCAAATACTGTGCAGCACAGTGGTGATGTCACTGCTACTTAACATACCAAAAGGGAGCATAATAAGGAGAGATGTTGATTGTTCAGGTTTATATACACTGAGGGGTTTGCAGTTTATTGTAAAAATGAACATTTAGGACCAGTTCACACCCGCCCCAGTGCGTTCCGGGGCGATTCGGTGCTGGAACGCACTGGATCGCCTCCCGGCTGGCTCACTGCATTCTGGGGTGGGATGGGTCATGGCGGCACATTGAAGTAAATGGCACCCCAGCCACCCCCCTCCCCCAACTGCAGTGCAATTGCCCGCCCCGCAACGCATGGCACATCAATGCCTGTGGTCCGGTGCGATCAGAAAATGTTTTTTCTAACCAGAGGTAATATCTGATCTGGACTTTGTGTTTATTGATAAGCCATACGGTGAGATTTCTCCAGCTGGTTATCACTCAGAAGTGTGGCGGAGTCTTCTACAGAGAGAGGAACACGATTTTCATATAGTTCTCGTTTCACTTCCTTTGTTCTAAGGGCATCATTCCCACTTTATAAGAAGGATTGAAAAGTACTTCCTTTTTTTTTTTTCTAATGAAATATTTATCAGTAAGTAAAGGGTTTGTTATGAAGGAGAATCCGGGATTGTGACATTCTGGGATCAGGTGATGGAAGTATAATATTTGCTTTACACTGACATTCATTCTCCCACTCTAGAGGTCTTGCAGACTTTAGGTCAGGCACATTGCGTTATCGTTGTGCACCACCTTTTATCCCGGGGCTGGACAAATCCCAGGAGCCGAGTCGCCAATGCTCCTTAAAAGTTACAGCTGGTGCCCAACTTTCCAGGTTTTCTCTAGCTGTTGTCAGGTGAGCTGGCCCATGGAAAAAAATCCCGCTGGCTCTTGGGTTGGACAGATCGGCCCCTGAATTCCATATTTAATTCCATTCCATATTATTATTAATTATTCCATATTAATTAATGGCTCACCTACTTTACTGTACAAAATATCCACCATGTCTACAGCCTGGTGCAAAACTGTAGGGCTGCAAATAGCAATTATTTTCATAATCGATTAGTTGGCACATTATTTTTTCGATTAGTTGGATAGAATTTTTTTTTCATTTTTTTTATTTAAAATACACAAAAGGAGTGTTACAAACAAGTTTACTGCAGAATAAAACTGCAAGAAGTTCTCCTTCCGGTCTATTCCTTTGCTGATTGACAGCAGGCAGTGGATGGGTGGGTGCAATAGCCAGCCTACTATTGGCTAATGCAATTCGAAATGGCCAATAGCAGGCTGGCCATTCCACCCAATATGGAGTCACAGCGGCATTGGCTGACAGCTGGTCTCTCCTTCCCACTGGGTGCCAGCTGCATCGGCCTGTGTCCCCTCCAATCCCCACAGCCTCTGTCGATACAAACGGGGGAGAGCAGTGGGGATCGGAGGGAATCAAACTGCAGCTGGCTCCCAGCAGGAGAGAGAGAGATGCAGAGGGAATATGTGGGAGCTCTCCTCATCGCTGAGCACTAGCTGCAGGGGTCTGTGTCCCCCTCTGTTCCACGCTGGAAGCAGCAATGAGCCTACGAAACACCGGCTCTCAGAGAATTAGGGGATAAACACCAACTAATCAATGATGATAGTTGACAACTATTCTCATTATCATTTATTATCGATTAGTTGGTTGCAGCCCTGCAAGACTGCACAGCAAAGTAGAGCATTGGCTAAGTTGGCTGGTCACTTTAAGTGGTTAAAGGGATCCTACACTCTTAAGTCAGGTATGCACGCTTATTTTTTTTTTCTTTGTTCAACCTGTCGGCTGAAGGAAGACCATAGGACAGATTCCTCCATCAATGCTTTCCTTTTGCTGCCGGCCACTGTCAGAATACCCGAACTGAGTTGGTAGCTCATTGCCTGCTAGCTCTGTTTGGCCAACAATTTTCCAACATGCTCCTTCAATCAGGTGATCGATGGATGTCGGTCAGAAAGGTGCCGACAGCAGCACCCACACATTGAATTTCGGCTGGTTCATCAAGAACCGTCCAAAATTAGAAGCGTGTATACCTGGCTTTAGCCTATGGTTGGAGGGAATCCTCCCTTTGTTGGGTGTAGGTACTACCAGCGGGGATGGTACTTCTTCTGGGTGGTCAATCAAAGAACCTGTGATCAGTGGAAGACCCAAAGCAGCTTTTAGGCTTTTCCTGAAACAGCTTAAAGCCCAACTCCAGTCAGAAGTATTTTTTTCCACCCACCTTTAACCCATCCTGATAGACTTGTTCCTCCTTCCCCCTATGAGGTCACACTGAAGTTGGTCCTCTTCTGGATCCTGAGACGACCCGGGCCAATGGACGTCCAACAGGAAGTGTCCACTTCGTGCAGGTGCTGACATGGACACTCAAAGAAGGATCCAAGCAGGAAGTAAGGATCCAAGCAGGAAGTAAAGAGTATAAAGAGTAGAGGAGTAGACTCTGGGCTGTGGCATCACGTGGCTGTGGCATCACGTGGCTGTGGCTTAAGATAAGTAAAATAGGGCTTTCAGATGGGGATTTTTTTTCCTCCAGCGATCAGATAGTGGGACGTGGGAGGGAGGTTGAAATGTATCCTGGACTTGGCCTTCCATGGCAGAGTGAAGCAATGTTACCCTTGCCGGTCACCTTCGTGGCTGCGGTGAAGGGGTTTTCCTGAGTAGGCTATATGTGGAAAATCCTTTTTAAAGGGAAAATAACAATGAATTTCCTCTTCTGTTTCTTAGAGCAAAGTTCGTGAGTATAAATCGTTTAATTTTGCTTTTGGTTACAGTCAGGAAGTGAAAATAAAGGAGAACTTTTTTGATGAGGTTTTTGTTTTTTTGGGCTGATGAAAGGAACACGGTGTTCTGGAAAGCTTGCACCACAAAGTAAGCCAGCAAGAAAGAGAAGTCCGGTATTTTCACTTTCCTGCTATGACCTGTGGATAATATAGTGCAACCCTAGCAGTTTACTGACTTGTTGATTGTGCTCCTGGAAAGGGCTCTACATCTGATACACAGTTCACTTCAGTGTTGTGTGTGAAGAGGGCTGGTCAGAGAATACTTTGTCTTAAGATTGTGTGACATTCTCCAAATTCTTTTTTTGGTAGTTCAATGTAAATGTCACCAGCCTGTCTTCTGTCGCCACCAGAAAGTCAGTTGAGTAGAACTCATAAGCCACTGTTTGATTTTGTTAACATTTTTCGAATAACTACTCCAACAGGAAAGCAGGAATACAATTGCTAACTTCCATTTACATTATAGGTAGCAATTGTTAAAGAAGAACTCCAGGATTTAATTTATTAACCCTTGCAGTGAGGCTACCCCCACCCTGCAAGGGTTAAAAGAGAACTGTGGCCGTAGTTCTCTTGAGGGTCCCAGGAGGACATTTACTAGCGTCTTCTTTTGACCCAAAACTCAGCTATTGCCCGCTACATGCTGACAGTGCAGAGTCCTGCTGCAACTGGGAAAGATCCTGACAATATTGTTGGGTTCCACCCCGTTGCCTGATTGACAGCTGGCTCTGCCTCTCTAGAGCCAGAGCCAACTGTGCCCGCCTCCTCCCCTGTCCATTGCTCCAGTCAGCGGTGCAGGTATGGAGAAGTGAGGGGAGAATCCCTGCGGGGAGCCGTGACTGACAGTGGGAAGCTACTATTGCTTTATGGCACATATAGAATGGTAGGGTATGGAAAGCTATTATGGCAAAAGATAGCTGTGAATTGGAGATAACACCTCCCATCGCCTCCCTTTCCCTAATTTGCTTAATTTGTAACTAGAGTGGCTCTGCAGCCTTCCCGTCTCATCTCACTTTCTCCGCATTAGAGTTTAGAAGTAAGTTTCCCATCTCAGATGTCTATCTGCTCATATCTCACCTTGCATGTCCTCTTCTTTCACCTCAATGCCGTTATCAGACGTGTTCAGTGACTGACTGCCCGCGTTATCTGTGTTGCACAAAGACCAGGTTTCTCTTCTCATTTCTTGCTTGCTTTGGCTCTATTGATCCTCTGGCTGTATTGATCGTCGGGTAATTTGGCTTTCTGTGCTATCTGCGTCACTTTACTATCTACATCTCTAATTTTAGTGAGGCAGAACAGCGGTTCGTGTTTAAGTAAAGGAAACCTGGAATTTGGAACCGGAGCAGGACGTTTTGTACGCTCCGCTGATGCTTTGTATGTAGTTCAGATTCCCTTGTAAGTTCTTTCCACTTGTTTAATCTTTAATCTCCTGTGTATGAGGGGTATTAGGCTTGCCTTCCTCGCCAAGGCTGCGGGCAGCTGCATTATGTGCTAGTAAGGGTATCGGTCATACTGGGCAACTCATAAGCATGGTGAGAGATAATCCTTTTTATTTGATCTTTTCCTGGTTTAGTGTTCTACTGTGGAAGAAGACTTAAAGCTGAACTCCAGGCAAAAAACAATACACAGAAGAACAGCCTATATTGGGGCTGTTTTACCTGCCAAAAGCTTTGTATTTCTGTCCATCCACTCCTGCCCTATCGGCCGTCGCAGCCCTGCCCTATCGGCCGTCGCAGCCCTGCCCTATCGGCCGTCGCAGCCCTGCCCTATCTAAAGAATGATTGCTGTGCAGATATGGGCAAGTTCCTATTTGGCGTTGTGGAAGCTATGATGGCAGTAGGCCTGGAAGGACAGGTGTTTTAGAGGGCATGGGTATTGTAATGGCAATAGGCCTTGGAGGGAGGGAGAGGGGGGTGGAGGGGGTCCTGGCATGACATGGAGGAAATATTGGCCCCTGCAAGCCTGGGGATACAGTGCTTGGCAATTATGAGCTCTGCCCTGCTAGTATTTCCATGTCTACATTTGCATGCTACTCTGTTTCCTTCCTCAGCCCTGAGCCTTCTGAACAACCCGGCCCAGGAGTATTACTGTGCTATGGAGACAGAACTTTGCATGAGTTAAAATATTCAATACAATGATGCGCAGCATTATATCTTCAGAATTTCAGTTCATGTACATTGAGGAAACATATGAATGTAGCTGATGTAGAAGGACTTTATCGGGGGCTCAACTGCTTGGATTACAGCCAGTGTTCTCTTTTATTGCCACATAAATACAGTTTATTGTGAGTTTGGTAACCCAACCAAAATGTTTTTCTATAATTTGGATAAAATGGTGAAGATTTGAAACCTTTGTAAGTTCTTTATTACTATTTGTGTCTCTATTGCGAAGATATAGTCCATATACCCACCGCACTCAGATGCCGCTATTCCAATGTGATAAGATGGGTGCTACGGTTGTCGGTGGGTGGCAACCGCCTCATCATATGAACAAAAGCATGGACACCAGCACTCCAATAGCTGATTAAGTACATCTATTTTTTTAACGTACGTGCTGCATAGCAAATGCACTTAATGCAACGTTTCGGGGTTGCAAAGGATCCCCTTCATCAGGCAGAAACGCGTAATGTGATTTCACCATCACCTGTTTCTGCCTGATGAAGGGGATCCTTTGCGACCCTGAAACGTTGCATTAAGTGCATTTGCTATGCAGCACGTACGTTAATAGACGTACTTAATCAGCTATTGGAGTACCGGTGTCCATGCTTTTTTTGTATTGGGAAGATTTTCCCTTCAAATATATTTTCCCAGCATTATGAAAGATCAAAGAAAATAAACTTGAGGGCCACAGGTTGGGCATGAGGGTTTTAGGATCTTCCACTTTTCTAATGAGGTTTTTCAAGAACTTGCGTGTCTTGCTGGCGTGTGAAGAGGACATTAAGAGCGTGGACTATCTGTCCATAAATGTCTCCTTGGGTTTGTCCATGGCTACAATTGTCCATGCGTGTATTACAATTGTCACGGTAATGATGATGAAGAGAAGCTTTGTCTAGACTTCCCATAACTACCCACCAACTCCCCAGTCACAAGCCTCTCGTCTCATACTTCTACAATACATCTCTTCAGCTGCCTCTTCTGTTCCTTCAGAATAGGAAGCTTGTGTTTTTTAATTTTTGTGGTCAGTTTATCGGTCTTGTGCAGCTTATGTAAATCTTATCCATAATCTACGTCATTTATGTCACGCTCATCATCTTTTCTTTTTAAGATAAACTCCAGGCACCCATGATGCATCTCTGTATGGAGTGGCCACTACGTATTCTAAGGCAGCAATTTGGTAGCGGGTACTAAAAGGCGATGGGTTTTACTATCCCAGCCCTCCCCACTGTCAAAATCTTTATGCAACTTTTGACTTTCTAAAAAGTTGATGGTTGCTTAGATGTAACTACACTCCTTCCCGCACATGAAGGAGCTTGAAGCTAACTACTCGGGTACCCAGCAGTGGGAGGCAGGGGGGAGTTGCCCCATACCCAGAATTACTGTGTACATTTTACTGGGCATTGACGCCAGATTACGGGGAGACAAGGTAGCAGCAGCCACCTCATGACTGTCGCCAAACTGCTGCCTTACAATTGTAGTTTAATGGTTTATTATTTCAACATTTTGGTCGCTTGTTTTTTCCCCATCAGCGTCCATGAACACATCACACGCCTTATTGTATGGTCCCTGAATATAAGCAGGTGCAGCGGTGACAGATGGATGGCGCCGTCGGATACGAAAATGGGAAGACACCGGCACTCTAATGTTCCAAAAGAGCACGTCCTTATTAACTCATATGTATAACATCAGATAAAAGTGACATGCATGCTGCTGATTTTATTTTTATTTTTTTAATTTCTGCTAGTGCTGACTTCTGGTTGGAAATTAAAGTGACACTAAACTCTGGATCCGTTCTGGTTGCGGCGTCTTTGGGTGACGGGAGGACTCTAGTTTGTGTCCTCCCGTTACCCTTAGAAGAACGATGGGGAAAAGCCCTGACCCCATAGTTCTCCTTTAATAACAAAAATGTGTCTTATTTGTGTATCACTCGGCTGTAGATCCTCAAATCATCTCTGAATTGGTGCTGACACTGTCCTTCCTTCTGGAGGGGGGCTACTTCTGTTCCCCATGGTCCCTGTGTGTGGTGTAGAGTAGTCACCCCTCCAAGACTGGATTCTAATCACTGTACCACCATTATCTAGATAACATGGCTGCTCTTTCAGGTAACACAGGGCTGGACAAATTTAGTATGCAATTTAGGGATCAGTCTGTCCAATCCAGGAGCCCGCTGGATTTTTTTTTAGGAGTCTGCTCCATTGACAACTAGAGAACCTCAAAAGTTAGGTGGCAGGAGCATTGGTGACCTGGCTCCTGGGATTTGTCTAGCTGTGAGTTAACAAACTGTGTGGTATTAAGATATGTAATTTCTCTCCGTGGTATCGTTCAGGGCAGGTTCACACTATTTTCTGGACCACATCTGGTCCGTAAAATGGTGTGAGCCTGCCCGCAGTTCCAGTGCATACCAGACAAAATGAGACATGGAGTATTTTTCTGGTCTGGAAAGGACTGCGCTGGTGTGAACAGTGGCCAGAAATAGCACAGGGGTACACTAGGATGCATGTTGGGTCTGGTCTGGAGAAGATCTGAATGGGGTGTGATGGGCCTAAGACTTTGAATTTATGTCTGTGTTTACCTGCATTGTTTGGCCGCATTTAGAGAAAATAGAATATATGTCTGTCCAGGATTGGATTTGAAAATGAAAGCATGTGAACACAGCTTTCAGCAGTAACATCGATATGCAGAAAAGTGATCTGGGAAGCATAAAAGCTGATTTAGTCTTCGCAGATCACTTCTACATTTACAAAAGCTAAACACGGGAGTGCTAGTGTGAATGAGGCCTTGGAAAAGCAGTCTTTACACTGCAGTATGTAAATATCGAGCACATGAGTGTCTGGGAATAAATGTTTTCTCTTTCTCTCTACAGGAGATCATTGCAGTGTTCAAACCAAAAACCGAGGAGCCTTACGGTCAGCTAAACCCCAAGTGGACGAAATGGTTACAGAAACTCTGCTGTCCCTGCTTCTTTGGTAGAGATTGTCTTGTCCTGAATCAGGGGTATCTGTCAGAAGCCGGAGCCAGTCTCGTGGACCAAAAACTAGAGCTTAACATTGTTCCCCGTACACGGGTAAGACCTTTGTGTATATTTTAGTAGACAAACACTACCTTCAGGGCCAATTCACAGCAGCTGCTGGGCAAAACACACAGCGGCTGGTGTGCTGTGCCTAAAAGAGAAGGATACTTGCTGCACTCCTTACCAGGATTCCTATATAGATGTACAGTCGGCTGCTCGAAATGACTGCCATGGTGCCGCCACACGTAGATATTCAAAGAACGTCACCAGCACACAAAATCAAATGACTGCATCAAGTGTTCATTTATTGACTTATACTGTCTCTCGCTTGCAAGCGCTTTCGGGCCACGCAGGGTTCCCTTCATCAGGCTCAGAGATGACAGTGCACAAGTAACAAATCAACATTTAAATAGACATACCAATTGTGCAAAAAGTAATGAAACGGGGGGCTTAGGAGAGGTTTGTTTCATTACTTTTTCCAAACATTTAGATTTATTAATGCATTTTTTTTGCATAATATCTTATTTAAAGCGCTAATGCTTTTGCCCCCCTTTTTTTCATTTTTTCTTCAGGTTGTATTTCTATCCAGTGAAACCTTTAATTACAGTGCCATTGACCGTGTAAAGTCTAGAGGGAAGAAATTGGCATTGGAAAAAGTGCCAAAAGTGGGTCAGCGTTTTAATCGGATAGGATTGCCCCCCAAGGTAAGGTAGGAGAACCTGTAAATGATAACGCTTCACTCTACGTTTGTATATTCTAGGACAGCAGTCCTGCTAGAATGAATATATGTCTTGTTACTACACGTTTCATAACTGTCATTTGTCTCTACTTCCCTCCCCACCTTGAACTCGCCCTTTAAAAGAGAACTATGGGCAAACCTTTTTTGGCCTTGGTTCTCTTTTGGGTCACAGGAAGACCTTTACTTATGTCCTCCTGTGACCCAAAATTCAGCCAATGGTGGGCTGTTGCCGGCTATATGCTGACATCGCAGAGCTGCGCTGCAGCCAGGAAAGATCCCGACAATATTGTCAGGATCCACCCAGCTGCCTGATTGACAGCTGGCTCTGCCTCTCTAGAGCCAGCTGTGGCCGCCCCCTTTCCTGTCTGTCACTCTGGAGAGGGGAGGAGACACCAGTCTTGAATAATATTTATTTTTTCCAAACAAACAATTATACATTTGCCTTGTATCCATAAAAAAATTGTTTCCAATGTATATCATACCCAAGCTTTATCCAGCTTCGTTTCCCCCTCTCTTCACAATCTTTCATTATTTATGTGTTTATATCCTTAAACTAATAAGCCAGTGTAATTTAAAATATAAGAATATTAAGTTTCTGCAGAAGACCAATTGCTACTCATTCCCTGAAAGTGGAAGTTCACACTTGAATTACTACTCTAACAGTCATATGACACATGTTCTTTGATAAATACATAGCACCATGTTTGACTTCTGTCCGAGCTCCGGTTGTGAAGCAATTCGCATTGATGGGGTGGCAAATGCTCTGCAGCATGTAGAAGTGATCGGGTGGCTTTACAGCTGCTCAAATCACTTCTACTAGAAAGCTGGCCATCGAGGGTATTGTTTGCATGCTGGCGCTGCCACAGATGTAGTACATACGTCCATGGCAGCGAAGGGGTTAAAAATATATTGATTGTACTGTTGTATGTTCTTGCGATAATTGCGTGTGTGTGTTGTAAGATTGTAGGCTACACTGGGGCATGGGCTGAACTAATTGGACTATGCTCTCTAAAGTTACATAACGCAATGAAAAAAATAAAAATTTGGTAATGGGAAATAATTGCTTGCATGGATTTGTCGGGCGGTGTAAATCTAATTTGGGGGCTGATTTTATAATGGGTTTGCAGCACATTCATACAGTTGTATGCCGTGCTTTATAAATCCTCTAAGTGTCTGACCTCTCCTCATCATTTCTTTGATTTCTAGGTGGGCTCCTTCCAGTTGTTTGTTAAAGGCCATAAAGATGCAGATTATTGGCTGCGGAGGTTTGAGACGGAACCACTTCCTGAAAACACAAACCGGCAGCTCCAGTTACAGTTTGAGAGACTGGTGGTTCTGGACTTTATTATTCGGAACACAGGTATCCCTCATCGTTACTTTTAGTTAAAGCGTGTCTATACCAAAAAAAAACTAAAATTCTAAATAGAGATGCACCGATACCGAGTACTCGTACTCGCCCAAATGCTCCGATGCCTAGCCCAATACTTCCTGTATTAGTGAGCCGGGGAGCGCGTCGTTACACGCTGCCCGGGTTCCTGATTGGTTGGGAAGCTGGCTAATCAGGAAGGTGGGCGCCGTGTAATGACGCAGCGCCCGGCATTTTGATTGGCCGGGAAGCCGACTTCATGCTCCCTCGTCATCTCATGGCCTCCCGGCCAATCAGAAAGCGGGGCGCCGTGTCATTACACGGCACCCAGCTTCCATGATTGGCCAGCACGACGGCTCCGGCTGGGTACCGGAGGAAGGCCGCTCCTTGCTGGAGAGGCCCGGGGGTGACAGGCTGGACATGCCGAGGTGAGAGAGGACAGAGATCCGCACTGCAGAGACATGCTGGACCGTATGATTATTATGGGGATTGGTATGGAACGGCTTTCTTGTTAATCGGGAAGCTGGGTGGCAAGTCATTACATGACTTCCTGAATGGGACTTTCGGTAATTGGTATCGGTGAGTACCGGTAAAAAAGTATCGGTACTCGTACCAGGTACCAAAATACCGGTATCGGTGATCCCTAATTCTATATATTGCAGTTTACCAGTCTGTAGATGCGGTGGCTGCGTTTTGTGTTCTTTTTATTTTGGTGGGTGATTCTGCCAGTAACACACTTCCTGTCCTAGGGTGACAACACTCACCTCATGATACTGTACCAGGACTAGAAAAAACAGGATAGGACTACAGGACTCTCCTTTTATTCATAACATAAAGGGGCATGGTTCTCTAGTTCTGAGAACAATGTGACTGATAATAGTCAGCACAGACAGAGAACACGGGAATTTATCAGCTCACACGATTTCTGGAAAGACCAACCGGTATTTATTTTGCACGTATGAAACTGCTATAACACAAGGCTTTCATTGGTGTATTTAACAGACCAAGAGAGACGTAATGAGAGGAGTTTAATATTGGGATTTTATATCCTTTAATTAGCAGCTGTCGTTAGGCTTTAATTCCATGAATTCTAATGATTATTTGCCAGAATTACTGTTGTTTTCAGCAATAATAGCCAATAAGTCCTCATGTTTCTCCAACAATACAGTCTGGTCATCGACATGCAACCCCACCTTCCCTAACCTGCTGATTGGACCGTAAAGAAGCATCACCACATTGACTATCCATCCAATAGGTTGCTCACCCCTTGACCCTTCCACACAGCATAGGCGGGGGGGGACGGGACCTCATGTTCCTCTGTTGCAGATAAACAGTACAGCTCGGTCACTGACATACAACCTTCCCTAACCTGCTGATTGGACAGTGAAGAAGCATCACCACATTGACTATCCATCCAATAGGTTGCTCACCCCTTGACCCTTCCACACAGCATAGGCGGGGGGGGACGGGACCTCATGTTCCTCTGTTGCAGATAAACAGTACAGCTCGGTCACTGACATACAACCTTCCCTAACCTGCTGATTGGACAGTGAAGAAGCATCACCACATTGACTATCCATCCAATAGGTTGCTCACCCCTCAACCCTTCGACACAGCATAGCCAGGGGGACCTCAAGTTCTTCTGTTGCAGTTACACAATACAGCTCAGTCACTGATCTACAACTCCCCTTCCCCGGCCAGCTGATTGAATAAAGGTACAGCATCACCAAACCTAAATCCATCACACTGCTCTGTCTAATCAGCAAGCAGGACATTACGGGAAGCTAAAATAAAGACTAAATCGGGGTTTCTCTTTATTGGTTACGAATACATAATTGGATTCAATTTCAAAATGTTTAACATCTGCCTGGAACTGGAACCTGGAGCTCGGCGCTAATTGTTGTAAAAATGAAATGGTTTCACACAACCTGCAAAAGTTCCTTTTTGTGGGTTACATAGTTACATAGTATTTGAGGTTGAATAAAGACATTAGTCCATCAAGTCCAACCTATTAGGATCTCATTCTAGGAGTACCTGTACCCCTGTATATTATGGTAGTAGGAGTCTGGTAGGGTTGGTATGCAAAATAAATGCAAGCTGTCTTAAACGGACTGCTGAACTTTAAGGTAAGGTTCTCGTGATAGACCTGAAGAAAGAGGAACCGAAAGGCCAAAAATTAATTTGTGTCAAACAAGACTTTGTGTCATAGAGACCTGTCGCTACCCCCCCCTGCCCAAAAAAAAGGCAACTACAGGCAACCTGTAACTCAATGTTGTTGATACTTACCAGTTCAGAGGTGGTGACCACAGTCCTTGACCATCGTTGGTATCTAACACTTCCTGAGTGTGTCGGATGCCTTATTCACCGCTGCTTGCTGTGGCTTCACCCACCTGCTGCTACATTACTACATGACACAAGTAGTGACGTAGGAGCCGGCAGGTGAAACCACAGTGCACATGGGGAAGGGGCGGGGGCAGTGTGTGTGTTTCAGCACAGCTGGAGTGCCAAGCTTGCCTACCCCTGTGTTGGTGGGCTTAGGGCTGCAAATGCAGCTTGCTTTTGACATCAGATTGAGATGCTTCTGAAGATCATTCATTCTATTTACTGCAGGTGCATTTGATTGCAGTTGACTTGCTGCTGACCTGCTTCAAACTGTTTTTGCATTGCTGTAGGCTAGGTGCGGGCAGAGAAGCAGATGTTGCAAACAAAAGCACGTGGGAACTGACCCTTGGTAATCTTTAGAGCAGGGGTAGCAAACCTCCGGCCCTCCAGCTCTGGGCTAGAACTACAAATCCCATGAGGCATTGCAAGATTCTCACAGCCACCGACATGACTCCCGAAGAGAGATGCATCATGGGATTTGTAGTTTCACCACAGCTGGAGGGCCGGAGGTTTGCTACCCCTGCTTTAGAGACTGCTTGTTGAATTTTCTTTTGGCGGGTGTCTGGGTTGCATGACATCTGTATTCTTAGTGAGGTGTATGATGTTACCTGTAACTGGCAGGCTGTCCACAGGTACCAGTTTGTAATTCCTGTCCCCATGGTTCTGGATGCTGTCCTGAGAGACCAGGTTCTCCATATGCTGCATTCCTCACCTCCTTCAAAAATGCTATTTTCCTGGCTATCATGGTGACATTTCTGACTTCAACAATTGACGTCAGTTACCAGGAACTAGTATGCAGATCAGGGGCTCTGCCTTCATTGCATTATTGTCAACAGGGGGACATTGCTGTGCATATTAGCCCATTATGGCAAACACAACTGGGGGGCTTATGTTTTTTCCCCCCGGGGTACCCCACTTCCACTTTAAAGTGAACCTGTGCTCCATTTTAAACGTTCAGAACTAGACGTCTAAGGGCGTCTAGACGTCTAAGGGCCATATGTGGTCCGCAAAATGGTGTGAACCTGCCGCAGTTCCAGTGCATTCCAGACCAGACAAAATGAGACATGCAGTATTTTTCTGGTCTGGTCTGGAATGGACTGCGCTGGTGGGAACCGAGGCCATAAATAGCATAGGGATACATTGCATTTTGGGTCTGGAAACGGTCTGGTCTGGAGGTAATCTGGATGTGGTGTTAATGGGCCCTAAGAGTTGATACCGCACCTTGCCTGTTATTGTTTTATATGCACCAGAAATAACAGTTCTGTGCCCATTTTCTGACTTAGTTTCACTGAAGCTTGACTTTTCCTAACTTCATGGCTAAAGGCCGCCATCTTTCACTCCACTGTCCAATGAGAACGTCATAGTGGCTAGTAAGCGCACTCTCATTGGACAAAGGGTTACAGTTGGTGGAACTAAGACATGAAGTCAGAGGATGTCAGGACCCTAAACTAAATCGGAGAAGGGCACAAAAGAAGCGTGTCTGGATAATCAGGGTAATGGCAGCATTGTGATGTCTGTTCATAGGTAGGACTATTACTTTAAAACGAAATCTGTACTTTATTAAACTTTTAAAAGTGGCTGCTGGCCCTTCGAGTAACTTGACTGGGTGCTGACTATGTAAACTGTTCCGGTATGCATGTTTAATGGGAGTGTATTTTATTCATTAATCCTTTTTATTAATGTTATTTTTCCATAGACCGAGGGAATGATAACTGGCTGATAAAGTATGATTATCCAATGGAGAATGCAGCCTCCAGGGTCAGTATGTGTATATGAGCTTTTACCTATTTTCGGAAAGGTGTTGGAGTCCGCTGAAGACTATTTCAATTGCTGTGTTGTTTTTTTCTGCAGGACTCAGACTGGGTACTGGTCCGAGAACCGATCATCAAGATTGCTGCTATAGACAATGGTCTCGCTTTCCCTTTAAAGCATCCAGATTCCTGGAGAGCGTGTAAGTTTCCATCTCTAGTCTTCTGCTAATGTATTAAGCCGACAAACCCTCCAACCTAGGGTGTTACATAGGATCCTGGGAGTTCAACTATGAATAAAAAGTAGTTCTTCATATATTCTCTTTATTATGTTTTTGTTTTTTTTAATCGATTTTTTTTTTTTTTTTTAAATTTAATTTTTTATAAAGACAATTAAAATTGACATACTGCATGACATGATTGGATATCCAGGTACAGCTCAATCAGTCCGGCATTAATATTTCACAACATTTCATTCTTATGTCTAATGTCAGATTGCTTGCCCATGTACCTTATAACTATTAACTTGTGGCCAAAAGAGGCCCAATTAAGAAAGGAAAAGACTTACAGAAAAATAAAAATTAAGAAGAAAAAAAAAAAGGGGGGGGGGGGGAGACAGGAATGCCGGACCTCCCCCATTCTCTATCGAGATTCTTCATTATAATGCTTTGCTAGGATAAATTAGGAAAGCCTTATGTACTATCCCAACATTTTCAATGAATCTCCCAATTATCTTGGTGTATGTCCATTCTATCCTATATCCTCCATATATCCATGAGAGTTTTTCTCTTTATTATGGTAAAGTGATATTAAACCCTTGTGTTTGTTGTTGTTGTTTTTTTTTTTTTTAATACTGCCCGTTTTAATTTAAATTTTTCACAGGATGTACCGCTGCCCCCTCCCCTCCTGTTTATGGGTGTCTCCTTTGCCAAGCAGGTTGTAAAGCAGACACCCATGCGTACGAGCCGGGAATTGAGCCATGCTGTGTGCATCCATTGACACATTAGCACTCAACAAGCCACGCCCCTGTTCCTGCCTCCTCTCAGTATCTTGACAGGCAGGTGCAGCAACCCATAGCTGCCCTTCCCTCAGTCTGGGAGCCAGCGGCGGTGAACGTGGAGTAACGGTAAGTGTTTGGGGGGGGGGGCATGGAAAGGTAGTAGGGCATTTTTTACCTTTTTAATACAGAAAATGCATTAAGGTAAAAAACTAATAGCCTTTAATACTACTTTAAGCAATTTAAAGTCCGGTACTTATGAATTATTTCATATGAATATTTTATGTGGCCAGCAGGTGGCACTGTACTGTGCTATCCTCATGTTAAGGAGGGGCTGAACTTCCCCCATCCCACATACTTGCCTTTCCAGCGCTGCCATGCCGCTCCTTTCTCCATGGCTTTTGGGTATGGGGGGAGCATATTACTTCCTCCCAATGTGGCAGTGCTTGGGTATATCAGCCAATTGCTAGGCCTAGGCACTGCTATATGACGAGTGGAGTGATGTCACCGCTCTCCCTAGCATTTGATACTGTACTAGCTGACACTGGCCCCTTTGCAAGCCTGGATCAGAAACTCAGACTACAAGGCTTATTGCCCTTGCACTTTGTCACCCTATGTGTAGCAAAGACTGTAAATGACACGTTTTCCTTATAGGATTGACTGGTTTTCACTATGGCTTTTAACATGCACTAGTGCATACTTTCCCTGCAAATTAGTGTCTTTTGTAGTGTACACTGTGGGACCTGTGGTGAAAAATGAAAGGAGTAATCCTGCAATTCCACTGATGTCCTTCCGCCTTGGTTTCGTTTTGTGTATGACCCAATTACCTCAAGCATGCTAGGAAATGTTTAACCACTGATGGATCCTTCCACCTTCCTCAGCAGTTACACATACATGTCTTCTCTTACCCTATTGGCTTTGTGTTATTGCAAGCTCTATTTTTACCTTCTCTCTCTGTTTTTTGTACAGATCCATTTTATTGGGCATGGTTATCACAAGCCAAAGTCCCATTTTCCCAGGAGATCAAAGAACTCATCCTGCCCAAAATCTCAGACCCCAATTTTATGAAAGACTTGGAGGAAGATCTCTATGAGCTGTTTAAGGTACGACTATCTAAATGGTCTCTTCACTTGTATTTCTACTTTTTTTTTTCTTCTCAAATTTGAGAAGCCGCCCACTATGTTATGTGTTCTCATTCCCACAGCATACCTATTTCCTTTTTAAAAAAAAAATAAAAAAATTCTTACCTTGTTTCTTTGGAACAGGTTTATACGTAGGACTCTATAGAGAGCTTATATTGTTTAAAATAGATGGCAATGTGGAGGTAAGGGGCAAACGTAAGACATTGTACCTCCAAGACCTGGAGATCCTTCATCCTTTGTTAACCTATGTTTAGTTTGATTTTTGCAGTGTAGTGCTCCTAAAATGCACAGGTATCAACAGGCCTTAAACCAGGGAGACAGGGAGGGAGTGTCACTTCACAAGGGAGCATGGATTTGTAGGCAGTTGGTGTTGACTAGGGTCATGCCAATACAGACAGGGATGGAGGATGTCGCAAAGCTGATACCTTTCCTATTGCCCCATTCTGCCTTTACTTGTCTCTGCAGGGGGGTCAGAAATAAAAAAAATACGCACACACACACACTCACACTCACACACTCTCTCACACACACACACACACACACACACACACACACACTCTCACGCTGACATTTATGTATATGTAATTGAGAAGCAGCTTGAGTCACAGTAGATGTGATCCTGACTTTGTTCTATAACCCTCCCTCTAAATATTGAAACCAGGCGATCACTATGTCAGACAGCTATGACTTGCAGAATGAGAATTCGGCAATGGCAGCCACCATGTCTCCCTCCAAGAAAGATTTATTTTAATGGCAGGAAGATCATTTATGTTGGTGTAATCAGTGCAGGTTAAAGGACGTCCTAATTATATATTGTCACCTGTCATTTTCTGCAGAAAGATCCCGGCTTTGACAGAGGACAGTTCCACAAACAGATTGCAGTAATGAGAGGACAGGTAAGGTTATATATCTTCTGTTTAATTTCTTCTCACATTCTTTTCATGTTCGTTGCATTTCTTATCATTTTGCCTTGACCTCATCATCGTGTAAACAATGCGATCACCATAAAGTTAAGTGCCTATAAATTGCTTGCCGCTCACATAAATATGCCACTTGTACATTTTTATCTGAGAGCAATAGTCATTTCCTGTCATTGATTTTAGACCTACTCCAAGAATGGCTAAACAAACAAATTCATTTTTATTTTGCAACTCGAGATAGAACATTGATCTTTTCATGCTTGGCAGCTCTTTTGGCAACTCTTTTGAGCTTTCCATTTGTCTTTCATCCGCACCAGGCTGGACATACACTGCTCTATTTTTATTTTTTTTCATTAAACCCGCGGGCTGAACGAAAATAAAATAGAGCACATTTGTCCATCAACACTACAAGCGCGTTGATCGAGGAATCTCCTGCTGTTTGCATTGTATTCTGACAGCGGCCGCTGGCCCATCGGAGTACCTGAACAGAGTCAGCAGCTCATTGGCTGCCGGGTCTCTAGTCGTGCAAAGATTTTCCGGCCAGCTCCTTCGATCAGCTGATCCAGAGATGCCGGCCGAAAGGGTGTCGACAGCGGCGCACATTGTGCGAATTTCGCCAGTTCTTCAAACTGGCGAAATTCGCACAGTGTATAGGCACCCTTGGTTTCTAATTTGCAAGTTATCATATGATCAAAAGGTGTGGTGGAAGATGAAATCTGCATTGTCCATTGAAAGGTTTTAAAGATTCATTTTCATTCTGAGAGGAAAGCAACAAAGTTGGCAAATGTTTTACCAGAGTTCAGATACTCGGAATCAGCCATTCATTTGCTAATATTCATAAGGTACCTTAAGATGCCGAAGCTGCCAAATCAGGTGCTGACCAGCTCTATGCATTCTCACACCCTGATCAAAATGGTATCCAATTTCAAGCCATTACAGTCCTGATACATGCTCTCCCTTAGTAAGCCCTGATGAAGGGGGATTTGCATGAGCCCCCAAAACGTGTTGGCTATTTCTATACTGTCCCCTCAACCCTAAATTGAATAAAGATGTATCTGCACTAATAAGAGTGTGGCGCACAATCTTGCAATTTGACACTACAAACCAAGAAGACCATGGAGGGCCTCTGTAATGTCAGGTCACCTATAATCCTTTCATAATTTGCCAGCCACACCAAAAGGATAAATCTTGCAGGTCCAGTGCTTTTATACTACTTTATGGCAGTGTTGGCTTTTTTTTAGCTGATGGACTGGTATACTGTGCTTTGGAGTGTCACTAAGAATAAATGGCACCACAGTTCACACAATGTGCAATGCTGCCATTCCAGCCTGAATCCCCATATGTGCCCCATGACAGATTTTCAGTTTAGATACAGAGGTCACCTTTAGCTGAAAATAAGGGGGGTGGGGGGGGGGGAAGTTTTGAAGGCTTTATCTGCCCATCAGGGATATAATCTGCTGTCTACAAATTCTAGCCCAGTGCCAGCTCATGTGAGGATGATGCTGGGTGTTGACTTGCACCGTATTACATATCACATGGCCACAGATAATCATGCAGTCATTATTACAGCATGTGATCAGTCATTATTACAGCATGTGATCAGTCATATGGTCACAGTCAGCACAGATGATTGCTTGTAATAGTTAATGTGATGGTGATCCATATGGACTCCACCAGATAATTGAGGATAAGCAACCAGTGATACACGGTATAGAATATAAGTAAGGAAAACACATTATAGTCTCGGCTATATGTCGCCTGTCACAGTACAGAATATAAGTAAGGGAAACACATTATAGTCTCGGCTATATGTCGCCTGTCTTGGTATTGTTTTCATCCAGAGATAGTCGATATTCACTAATACTATCTAACTTCTGCCTGGATGGGTAAATAGGTAGAAAATAATACAAATGGCAGTCTAATAAGATAATAGCTGAACATATCTACAGATTTGGCATTGATGGAGGCACACTCACAAAATGTAGTGGAGTTTTTGGTGCAGGTCAATGATCCAGAAAGCCAGTGTAAGACATCCTCCCCAGTGCTGGGCTCTACTTCACTTCAACACTGGCTATGGTCATAGTAGGTTTAGACATGTTCTTTTACATGGGCTCTTCCTTAGTTTCCCATCTAAATTTACATCAAAGAGATCTTTGCAGCCTTTGTATCGACTCTGAACAGACTTCAGCACGTTAAAGAGACCCTGTCACCAATTTAAAAAAAAGTGCAGAAAAATCAAGTATTTTAAAAGCTTACTTGCAAAGTTCTTCTTCTTTTTCATAAACAACATTTTTATTGACTTGCAATGTGCATCTGAACATGCTAGAAAATTATACTACTGCAGAAAGTGTCAGCTCCCTAGCACAGCCCTCCCTGTACGTAATAGCGCTCTCCTCTTCTGGCAATGCCCAATTAGTCTTAGTGCTGGCCCAGCATCTCCTCCCCTCAGCTCTCTACATAATCTTTTAGAGGGTCATTTGAGGGACAGCTCAGAGTCTGCTGGTGCCGCTGACATTAAGCCCAGGATTGCAGTACGCAGCAGCAGTCTCACAACTTTTTGATGTCTACCCAAAGGACGTTTTCACAGGTAGATAACAATGTCCAAAACACATCAAAGCATATCTAAACCTAAAAACAACAAAACATGTGTGCATATGTTTATACATAACTATACACAAAATCTCAAGCAGCACACGTGCCAATGGGGTTTGCAAATGCAATTGAAGGCATACTTACTAATGGTGAGCCAGCTAGACCAGGGTGGGCATGTTCAAGTTTGTTACCAGTGTGCTGCCATCACTAGAGCTGCAGCCTTGCTAAAGAGGTGCATTGCTACAAGAGAGAGGTGTCCGTGTTACAAGAGCATATATGAATGCATATGGACACAGATTTTAGAATATATACCCCCTCTCCATATATACACTGTATAGTATACTTGATATGTCATCCATTTATTAGATTATGTCAGGAGAATGAAACTAGTGTGTTTGAAGAACGGTGCTTTGGATGCTTTTGACTTCTTCCAGTTTCCATTTCGCAGTTTTCACTCTTGCTTGTGTTTTTTAAGTTATCTATCATTTCTTACATACTCCGAGTACGCTTGAATTTCTAAATGGCAAGAATGTTCTCACGTAATGTATTTGTGTCTCCTAGATCCTAAACTTAACTCAGGCACTTAAAGATGGGAGGAGCCCACTGCAGCTCGTCCAAATGCCGCCCGTAATAGTGGAAACAGCACGATCACATCAGAAGAGTGCCAGCGAGTCCTATACTCAGAGCTTCCAGAGCAGAAAGCCATTCTTCTCCTGGTGGTAAAAGACTTAACCGTAAGCGCTGTCTGGCATGGATAGCGACGAGGGCTGTAAAGCAACCTCGTTGACCTCAAAACCAGCCTTTTTGTCTGGGTGGTGGCGAGCGAAGCAAATTTACAGCCCAGGTGTTGGGAGCACTTTTACGAAAGAATAATTCACTGTCTGGAATGTATACATATTCTCAGTACATTCCACCTGCATGCATACGAGAGGGATACTCTGCAAGCAGTGTGACATCTTAGATTATCTACAAGCATAGTCTGCTCTTTCCCCAAATTGTACTGCTATTTAAAACCCGATTGTGATTTGCTGTCTGAACGATGGAGCGAACTGCGTGCAAGCTAGAAGGCAGACCTCAGCCCAATTGTAACCCCATAACTAGTGTGGAGATACAAGGGTATCCATGCCCATTAGGACAGGCTGAGTTGTTGCTGGTAAGCCGCTGTTTGCATGAGCCAAGCATAGGCAAAACTAATGGTGCCCACACACTGAAAGAGAATGATCAGGACTTAACGTTGAGGGTGCCACTCTGTCTTAATGACTAATTCCATACAGAATGGATATTGAATTCATGGGTAGATGCTGGTCTGTTGAAGCATTGACTGTTGTATTGTATCTGTTCATTACTTTGTCATTGAGATCTGCACCCTTTTTTGTTTTTAACTCCTCCATGGGCTTTCTCAAGGAGTGGGTCTTGCAGGTGAATCTCCAGCAGGAGTTCTACTCCCTCAGTAAAGCTGCAGTTAGAAACGCAAAGGGGAACAATAATCGTGTTGCACAGCACGGTCATGCTAAACAGGAGCAGTGACATAGATTATGCAACAGCCTTATGACAAGGTTACAGCTTGAATACATAAAGTCCTCCCTTAGATCCTCTAAAGCAGCACTTGGAGAGAATAAAACCTGTCCCTGACCACTTCTTAATTGCAGGTCTGAAGTGAAAGTCTGCCTTGGCTTCAAAGAGAAGTCTATTACAGACCTGTGCAAAACTGTCACAGTTGGCTGCCCAGTATTCCAGGTACAGGGGAGGGGAGAGGCAGTCTAATAGAGTCACAAAATTGCTACACAAATCCAGCCTGCTAGCGTGCAGCCACAAAACAGTTCTGGATGGACATGGCCTTTAAAAGAATTGTCCAGATTATTTTAGGTCAGATCGCAGTGTAAATTAAATGTTTCAGTCAAGCATAGGACAGTAGAAGTAGCTGTATGGAAATTCCATGCATGGTCATACATCTGGCCAGGTGCGTTGGCCTTTTCATTTTGGGCTGTTTCTGGACTCCTCTGTGCCTCACAGACCTGTAATGCTTAACAATTCTGAGTGTGGTTACACAAGTTAGATTGCTTTGGTTTATTAAAGGAGAACTATGGGGTCAGGGCTTTTCCCCATAGTTCTCCTTAGGGTAACCGGAGGACACAAACTAGCATCCTCCCGTCAACCTAAGCTCGCAGTATACTGAGACGCCGGAGCGGATCCCGTCATCGATGTTGAGATCCGCCGAGCTGCGTGAGTGACAGCTGGCTCTGCCTATCTAGAGGCAGAGCCAGCTGTACCCTCCACCGTCCGTTCCGCCAGTCAGCTCTGGTGGAGTGGTGAGGGGGGGAATCCAGCCCTTCCCCTGCCACGGCAGAGAGCCGTGACAGGATCGAGAAGTGAGCAAATGCCGGTATGCGTTCGCTCACTTCCCGATCTACTGAGACGACCTGTGACAGTCTCATTGTCACAGGTCGGCTAGAACTATGAGGTGAGTGAAAAGCACTCACCTCATAGTTCTCCTTTAACTCCCAAGGGTCAGCTTTTCCGATGTTCTGAGAACTTCACAAGTTTGACTTCCTGGGCAGTGTGCTCCAATAAGATTAGAAAGTTTGAGATTGCTCTTAGGGTCTCGACTCGTAGGCTTCACCTCTCCGTCCTATATTACTCTGCCTGATAATTTGCCAGCATGCATGGGCACCTTAAAGAGGTTCTCATAGCACTTATAGTGGGGGACTGACCTGTAAAATACAGACCACAGCTCATTTACCTAAAAGTCTGGATCCTTATCTGAAACCAGCTGCCCTGAGATGACCTGTTAGCAGAATATCTGCCATAGATACTGAATAGTTAGGTATGGCAAATTCTTTCTTGACGGGTCGTCTGTCTCAGCACAGCAAATCAGACAGGAGCTCAGATCTGAGCACAGACTTTTTGGTCTGCCTGTAGACGTCAATGAACTGGGGGGCTGTAAATGGCAATCCTTCACTAATATCTGGAGTTTAACTCTTTCAAAGAGAACCTCTTTAGAAGTGACAGTCATGTAGAGCTGCAGCTAACGATTATTTTCAAAATCGATTAGTTAGCCGATTATTAGGTTCGATTAATCGGTTAATCGGATAAATAATAAAATAAAGTTTAAAAAAAGGCTCCAGTGATGGGACTACTAAATGCACATAGCCATGCAAAGACTTTGCTTGAATTATAGCACCACAATGGTATTTACCGTGCATGTGGGTTAACTGGCTCTCTTAGTATTGTATGGGATGGCACTTCATATGCCCAGAGGGGACTGCATGCAGTGGTAAAAAAAAAAGGTGCACTCGCTTAAAGGACAGCTCAGAGTTTTCTCGTCTCATTTTGCTTCTATCCATCAATATCCAAAGACCTGCTCCTTCTCCCCGCACCTTTTCCACAGCAAAATTTGTAAGCCCTCAGTGAGGGTTTTGTTCTATTTTTTTTTTTTTTAAGGCTCTAGTTACGGACTTTAATGTTTTAGCTTCCTTTACAAAATCTGCCAAGATGGATTCTGCAAGTCTTTGTGGATTTGTTAGAGGAAGTCATTGAAATAATGACTCTTAATATGAACTCTGCCACAGAGGACATAAATATGAACCAGTTGAATCAACGGATGTTAATTCTGTTTATTTGCCACATGCTGACTGACTGCTAAGAAGAGATGGCAGCGATGGTTCAGTGTTGTAAGTAGGAGCTGTTGGCTCCAGTTTGCAGGCAAGATATTAGGCTTCTCTTCAAAAAGTATAGGCCGGTTTCCTAAACACTGATAGAAGAACCTTACTCAAAACATTTTGGGTGGAATTGGGCAAAGTTTGATTTCTCACTAGGACGTCATTGCTGTCTAGGACCACAGCGGGGAGATCACTGTCGCCCTTCAAACTAAGCACAGTCATGACCGTCAATACTGAAATCTTCTCAACTGCCAAACTTGATCATGTATACCCATGGAGAATCCAGTAGAGGGGCGCAGGTGATAAATACTGAATTGTAATCCCAAATTACGAAGGGCAAATTTCGACCCTCCAGCTCTGGCGGAAATACAAATCATCATCATGCCTCTGGAAATCAAGGCTGTGGCTGTCAGTCTTGCAATGCCTTACGGGACTGGAGAGCTGACGTTTGGCTGCCCCTGCTTTAGTGGGTTCTACTTAGGAGTGTATATATAGGACTCAACGGGTCTGTCAGTGCTGCATTGGAGGTAGCCAGAAGTCCCCCCAGACAGCCATGAACAAAACACCGGTCTGCCCAACTGCACCCACAATGGAGAGCTGTAATATAGATACAAGTGCTTTAAATACTGTAATGTAAAGAATGCAATTGTTTTAAGCATTTTATGATCTGCACACTACATTACACATCTGCTTTGGTTGTACCGGCATGGTTCCATGCATGGCGATAGAATCCCTAAAATTCACCCTTCCGGTAGGTGGGACTGTGATTTCATCACTGACCTCATTAAAGCAATTACTATAGGTCTGTGCACTTCTTCAGTTTTGTCCTGTAAAAGGGTTCCTAAACATGCTCTTGCACTAAGTTATGTTGCCTCTTGGCTCCTGTACTTAAAAGAGAACTATGGGGTAAGCGCTCAGGGGCAGGGCCCTCCTTACCGTCTTGTCTTGTGATTGTAATGTCTTCCTTATATTGTAAAGCGCTGCGCAAGCTATTGGCGCAATATAAATCCTGTATAATAATAATTCCTCTGGCAGGTAAGTATACCATAATGTGCTAATATGCTGTGCATACTACACATCATGGTTAAAAGGCCTCAGGGGCTGGGTTCCCCCCTTACTTCAGCTTTAAATGTTCTGTAATTGGCTGCCTCTGTTGCTTATCATCTAAAAGCAGTCAGGGATTTCCTCATCGAAAACCTTTTTTTCTTTTCTTTTTCCAAGATTCACATTGTGTCAGTTTTGAGAGGCACATTAGAGGCCTAAAATAGAATCTGCAGCATTCAAATCGTTAAATACAGTAAACTCCCCGTTATCCGGCATCCACGGGCATCGGTAGCTTCCAGATAAATATAGCTTCTGGTTGCTTGAGAGTTATTAATCAAAATAGGTTTAACTAATGCCATAGTTTTCACAGATTGTCAGACACTTGTCCCCTGGATAACACAGCACTTTTCACAGATTGTCAGACACTCGTCCCCCAGATAACACAGCACTTTTCACAGATTGTCAGACACTCGTCCCCCGGATAACACAGCAGTTTTCACAGATTGTCAGACACTCGTCCACAGGATAATAGAGCACTTTTCTGCCCATTTCTCTACCTTACCATGCTGTAGAGCCCTCTCTCCTAGAAGATCGCAGAACAGTGGGTGCACAGTAGATTAAATTTTTTCGCCGTTTTGGATGAGAATTCCGATTAGTTGAATTCTAGATAACAGAGAGTTTACTGTACATAGAACTGCAGCATCTACATCGTAATGCTTATTAAAGTGTTAATGTAGGCTAGAGGTGCTCATCAGGCTATTAAAATGTTATTCGGAGTACTATATAATCAGAACAGTGTTTAATGTAAGGGTGCTGCTGTGAGGTGATCGTGTCAAATAATTGCTTTTATAAAGGAATCTTTTACAATTAAAAGGAAATGTACGTTTGCTGCGTTGTACAAGTAAGCTAAATTGTTGTCAGGAAAGGTAACAGATGCACTAAAGATAAATCAGAGTATCCCACTGTTTATACACATAGCACTTCTCTTGTACTGTAAAATTCGCCATGAACACACCATCCTCTGCTCTGCTATTTTAATAGTTTAGGCCGATACTATAAACCGCAAGGAACTACAAATTCCAGCACGCAGACTTGTATTTCTTGACTTCTTAATCTTCTTCTAAAGCTTTGACTTTAGAATTAGTGACCGATCTTGAATGACTATAGGAGGCAATGAGGGAACAATCTGGCCTTTGCTGGTTGTTTATAGGTGGATGGGGGACTCTCCATCTGAATACCCCAACAGTGATTGCAGGCGATTGGCCAAGGATTTTTAGACCGGCTCCTTCGACAAAAGTAGATTGAAAAATCTATTTTCGTCTAATAAAGGGGTAATGATAGAGCCACACACTGCTCGACATTTAGCCGAATCAGCAGGACTTGGTTGAAATTCGAGCAGCGTACGGTCAGCTTTACTGGTCGATATGCAGAGCAGGAGTTCCGACTTCTCACTGCAAACGTTTTCGGGGTCAGAGTTTTAAAGCAGGACAGCCAGCAAGTAGCCTTTTTTGGTAACAAAATGCCCCTTTGTTTAGTTGACCAGAAGCAGATTTCTTAAATGCAACGGTGGCATTTTTTTAAATCAACTGGTGATTCTGCAAGTAACCCACTTCCTTAGCAGGTATAGATAGTGCAGTGTGTGTGTAGTCACCCTAGAACAGACTACATACCCCTCCCCATCTCCTTCATAACAGATGCTGTAGTTCAGAGAATTGGGAACAAAGCTTGTTTCTTGCTCTCTCTGTCTGTGTTGCAGTTATCAGCTCACTAGATTTCTGGCAGGAGCAACAGCTATTTTCTTGCTCTCATGAAATGGATAAGAATTTTTTTTTTTTTTTAACCCTTTTGCTGCCAAGGGTGTATGTCCTTTGTCGCCCGGGACTGGCCTCTCAGGTGTTAGCAAGTACAAGGGAGAGAGACCAGGGAACGTCCATTCACTGATCGCCCCGCGTCCCTCCCCACTGAATGTAACTGGAAGCGACGCTGATTGCATCACTTCTGGTTTGTGAGCTGCCATTCTCCAGCTAGAGAAAAAGCTGATCAAGCACAAGCTAGCGAAAACATTGACTGTGGCACACGTTTAAGTATCACTACGTGTGCCAGAGTGAGATCAATAATTATGGAGCCAATATTCACAGGTAACTCTAAACTGATGACTTGTACAGGCTTTTAAAGCATCATCTAGGTAGGGAGAATTTGGGGTACTGTGTTCTCTCACCCGTTCACAGGAGCACACAATTTTTAAGCTTGGCATGTTGGGCATCTCTTTACTTGGCACCACTTTATCTTTTATGTTACAAATAATTGGGTATTAAATTGCAGTGCACAAAAACACAAGTGTATTTGTTACAGAAATGTTGGGTTTGAAATATCATGTGACATAAAAATTTGCAACTGCCAACGTTTTATTCTACAAGGTCTTTGCTTTCAGGAAATATATAATGCGGGAGGGGAGGGGTTAAGTAATCATCAGGCCTAAAATGTGGATTATAACATGTGCAAAAAACACTCTGGCAGCAAAAGGGGTAAAAGACCAAAATGAAGCAAATAAGGGGTTACACTTTTACCTTCTATATGCCCAATAGGTATAAAAGATTCTAGCTGTTTGACTACATAAGGCCATTCTAGCATTGCACCAAGTTGGATGAGAGACTTCCTTTAATCCCTTGTGTCTGCGTGTATCTAAATTCACATTACATCTTCACGTTATAGACAACAGATCGTAAACCACCCCGGCTCACATACTGCGCTTACGGTGGCCCCAAACTAGCATATGAATGGACTCTGATTCTTCCGATTTCATACTTTTGCTGGATCAGTGACTCAAAGATTCGGTGGTCCACCATAACAGACAACTAACATTTTAAGATCAGTAATGTTGCCTACTTGTTTTTCTCTTAATAGGTTTACTTTAAAGTGACACTAAACTCAGGAGTTAAACCTTAAAAATACATTCAAGTACCTTCACTAAACAACAAAGTATCTTATTTGTGTATCACTCGGCTGTAGATCCTCCAATCATCTCTGAATTGGTGCCGACACTGTCCCTTCTGGAGGGGGGCTACTTTTGTTCCCCATGGTCTCTGTGTATGTTGTAAAGTAGTCACCGCTCCAAGCTCACTCCCGGGATGGACTACAATCTCATGTTTAATGTACATCGAGATTGTAATCCATACCGGGAGTGAGCTTGGAGCGGTGACTACTTTACAACATACACAGAGACCATGGGGAACAAAAGTAGCCCCCCTCCAGAAGGAAGGACAGTGTCAGCACCAATTCAAGTGTGTTATGTTGTGAAACGTAAGCCCTCCAGCTCTGGTGGAACTACAAATACCAACATGCCTGATTCTTGCAGTGCCCCATGAGACTTGTAGTTTCACCACAACTAGAGTGCCAAAGTTTGGCTACCCCTGGTGTATGCTGCCACAATCAATGCCATGTATTATCCTTCCTTTCATCCAGAAACTTATTCAGTACAAGATTCTTCTCTTGGGTCATGCTGGCACTATTATAGAACCCTGACAAGCCCGGCTTTTTTATATTGTCCCGTTATTTTATTGTTTTCAATGGATGATTCTGTAAGACGCTGTAAATTTCTGTATAATCATGTGTGTATATAGCTTCAAGTATGTACACTAAATTGTTAAAGTTTGAGAAGCCACACAATGCTTTTACATGGGGAGCTCTCTGAAAGGGTTGTCTAACCTTTGGAAGAGCAATATAAAGTAATTATATTAACGTCACATGTTTCAGTGTCTTTTTTTTGCACATACTATTATTTTTCTGTCAAACTCACACACTGCCTCAGTTGTCAATGTGTTCACAATGCAGGAAAACTTCACCAAAAGGAAAAAAATAAGTATTATTACTGGAATCTTGGTGAGCTTTGTGTGTTTCTTCCAGGTCTGTGCAGTAAATCCAGTGCAAGACTTGGAGCTTCCTGTAATAAAGACCTGTCACTGCTGCTCTCTCTCCTTGTGCAGGGTGACTGGTCTTATCTCCGCCCCCTCCTGTACTAAAGACCGGTCACTGCTGCTCTCTCCTTCTCCAGGGTGACTGGTCTGGTCTTCGCCCCTCCTGTAAAAAAGACCGGTCACTACTGCTCTCTCTTTCTCCAGGGTGACTGGTCTGGTCTCCACCCCCTCCTGTAGGCAGCCTGGAGTGGGTGGGGCTTGCTGGGTCCCTCCCACAGCTCTGCTCTCTGCATAGGCAATGTACAGCACAGTGATAATGTCACTACTAAGGCATTTGGTACAGACTCAGTCGAATCCATTTGTCCCCCCTTAAGGAATATATGAATTGTTTTGTGCCCAGAGTTCAGCTGGTCCTTATCAGAATTTCAATTAACTGATTTTTGGCATTATTGCTGTTTATTAATTGATGAATGAAATATTAAACAAACATAAGGCAGCAAAAGACACGTGGGGGAAAATTTGTTCATATACACGAGTTGCACACCATGACATGTTGAATGGCCTATATGTACAAAATTAGTGTTTTCATCTACCCCCAACTTTAACATTGCTGTATTTAATTTTTATAATACACAATGACATCCCCATGCTGCTGCTACATATCAAATTGAAGACATGTATGTGGCTAAATGACTCCAATACGTGCTGAGCAACAAGATGGCAGCGGAGATAGTCACATGACCAGCGGCTTAGTCCAGGTTCTATTATGTTAGATCTATTAACTTTGGTCCATTTAGACATCTGACAGCCATGGGAAAAAAAATAGTCTATAAATTGAGAATTGTATTTGTTTCTTCCTTTTTATAAGGAAAAGTATTTCTGGAGAACTAAACTCTTGGCTGTCCTATGTAGTGCTTAAATATTCAGGATTCCTCTTGTCCAGGAGGGGAGTGACACGTGTAGTCCTGGTCTTCTATACACCGCAAAATATTCTGGCCAGCTGCAACAACTCCCACCATCCTCCGCCCTTCATCGCTTTATTTGGTGCAGATATCCAGAGATCCGTCTCTGCTGCCTCCTGAGCTCATTTTTAGTTCTTTTAGTGACCGGGTGTTTCTTTGTTCCGCAGGCAGGAGGCTCGGCCTGTGTAATACCATTGGAGTGGTCAGAATCATCCTCAGAAGATGTACTTCCTCTGTGGCCTGTTTCATTGATGCTGTAAAAGGGAAAATAGAAGGTTGTGATAAACCATAGAGCAAAAAACAGATACAAGTCGATATAAAAACAGGCCGTGCTAGGAGCATTTAGGAAGACAAATATATACAAAATATAGCAAAAAGGTGTGCTCAGTCACTGAATGGGCTAAATGCAGAAGCATTGGTGCAGTAAGAAGTGAAGTGGCAGAGAGGTGGTGGTGGAGTAGATGGGGGTCAGATGGAGTGGTGAAAATGTTCCAGTGCAGGTGGCGAAGCAATGGTGCGTGCCCATTGGCTCCATGCAGGTAAATGGGTGTGGCCCTTGAAACACACTGGCATAGGATGCACACTGGAGATGTGCCAGGTGTAACTTTCCAAGAGCGAGTACTTGCAATAGTGAGACATTAGAATGGGATTGGCCCAATCAAGGCCAGGAGCTGCAAGGTGCTGAAGGGCCGGTTCACACCCCAACGTCTGCGTTCCAGAACATTTGGCCTCTGGACTGCACTGAAATGCAAGCCGGCCGGCTCCCTGCGGTCAGGGGTGGGAGTGTGGCGGTGCATTGAAGTCAATGGCACCGCAGCCAAGGCC
>NW_017306270.1:269830-289496 GCF_000935625.1 Nanorana parkeri
CCCCCCCCCCCCCCCCACCCACACGCGTGGCACATTAGTGCCTGCGCTCCGGTCCAGTGTGATCTGCAAAAATAGTGCTAGCAGCATTTTTGCAGATTGCACTGGACTGGAATGCAGGCACGTGTTCGGGTGCAGGCGATCACACTGTGGGCCCCTGAACGTAGGGAGCTGACCGGCTTGCGTTCAAGAGGCCGAACACTCTGGAACGCAGACTTTGTGGTCTGAACCGGCCCTTAGGTTGAACTCCAGCCTTACTTCAATCCCTTCCCTCCCTCTTGTAGCTAGTCCACTCATGTGTTGAAACTGAATACACTCATTTGCCTGCAAACTTGCATCTCCACAATATAACCCTTTCAACCCGCAGCAGCAGTCTTGAGCCCACCTTCATTTTCTGTCTGAACGAACATCATTCAGCAATTACTTCTTCCCCTTGATCTACACTGTCATTGGCCGGCCTTTCTCAGATATCGGCTTTCTCTGCATTCAATCATTCACCCCAGCAAGGACATCTTAAAAAGGAGAACTATGAGGTGAGTGCTTTTCACTCACCTCATAGTTCTAGCCGACCTGTGACAATGAGACTGTCACAGGTCGGCTCAGTAGATCGGGAAGTGAGCGAACACATACCAGCGTTGGCTCACCTCTTGATCCTGTCACGGCTCTTCCCCCCTCCCCGCTCCGATTCGCCAGCGCTGACTGGTGGAACGGACGGGGCGGGTACAGCTGGCTCTGCCTCTAGATAGGCAGAGCCAGCTGTCAGTCACGCAGCTGGGCGGATGGCAGCATAATTGTCGGGATCCGCTGCGGCGTCTCAGTATACCGCGAGCAGCAGCTCGCGGTATACTGAGCCTAGGGTGACGGGAGGACGCTAGTTTGTGTCCTCCCGTTACCTAAGGAGAACTATGGGGAAAAGACTTAACCCCATAGTTCTCCTTTAACCACTTGAAGACCGCAGTGTTTAGACCCCCTTCCTGGCCAGGTCATTTTTCAGTATTCAGCGCTGCAGTACTTTGGCTGAAGTTTATTCCGTTTCCCTATAAAATGTTATGAAACATTTATTTTCACCCCAATTTTTTGGTATAATATAAAAGACAGGGTCACGTCGGGTAAATAGACACTAAATATGTCAACGACCGCAACCAAAATTGGCCATAGGCGACACTTTAAATGTTTTTACCGCTCATCAGTTTAGTGTTATCAGTGATTGATGGATCTGGGAGATGTGTTCTTTCATATTACTCTTGTGAGAGTCACAAGTAAGATCTGTTGACGTTTACAAGAGCCTGCTGGTCCCTTCCACCAAACTTGGATCAAAAGAGCAGCAGACTGACCCAGTGATGACATCTTGAAACACAAAATAATCTGATTGATAATCAAGGTAAGGTAATATATGCGAATACTTCAGCTTCAAGGCAAGTGGAACACTGAATGGGCGTTGAAATAACATCTGATGTGTAACAATAGGGGATGAAGTATCCCATGAGCTCCCCTGAGCCCTGCCTAATACTGGGATAGGACACGGTGGAGAACTGACCTCCATGGGCAGACTTTCCTTCGCTTGTCTTGTGACAGCCCTACAAGAAATGGGGGTGCAGTGGTCACCAGAACAAATATCCCCCCAATAGGGTAACAAAGCAATAAAAACCCCACTGTGTCTTTAATCCTTCCCGGCTCTATAATTAAAAAGTTTAAGAGTTAGGCCTCGTGCACACAGCTTAGGGTCGGCCCGTAAAGATCTGTGCGGCATGCACGGCCGTATCGGGCCGCTCCCGAAAAGTATAGGTGCTGTGTGTAATTGTACTTCTGTATGGGAGGACACGCCCCTACGCTCACCCGAGCTGCACATCCGTGCGGGTGTCTGTGCTCGGACACAGTCAGGATCCATCCTGTCTGCGCCCAAGTACGGACACCCGGACCCGCACGGATGTGCAGCTCGGGTGAGTGTACGGCCGCGTCCTCCCATAGAGAAGAACAGGCTACTGCTTACAAATCACACGCATCACCTATACTTTCCGGGAGCAGCCGCACGGATCTATACGGGCCGACTCTAAGCTGCGTGCATGAGGCCTTAGGCTTAATCTGCCAGTTGGGTTTGTAAGAAACTTCAAGCACAAGTAAATGACTCACCAGAGTTGACTGAAATTCTGCATGGAGAGCGTTTCAATTCGATCACTGCTCAGTTTGTGCGACGCAGGGCGAAAGCTTTTATTCCGTTTCTTCCTTCGCAGCTTCATCAAGGCTTCTGCAATGTGTCTGTCTCCAGCATAGTTGTAGATGATCTGTGCTCGCTCCTCAGCGCACTCATCTCCGCCGGCGTGGAAAAGCGTCTGTAACTGCAGGAGGTCAATGTCTTTGAAAATGTTCGCAGAGGCCTTCTTCCGGGCTCGCGGTTCCGGAGCCTGCCATTCAGGGGAGCTGACTACAGATGCCGGAGTGCCCATGATGAGGTCACCAGGAAACCACTGTAAGAAAAAAAACACGACATGATAAATAATGACACCAGGGGTGTACATATTACTATATAGAATTCAGGAACCAGTCTGCCTGATTTAAGGAGCCGGCTCCATTGACAACCAAGGTTAGGCACCTGCTGTGCTTTTTAAAAGGAGCAATGACTACCTGGCTCCTGGAATTTGTCCAGCCCTCCATTATACTACATTGGAGCCATTTAAATATTACTTTCATTATTGGTTTTAATATAACATCTGCATTATTTTATAGCACACTTTCATTTGCATCAGGCTTTCTTCTATAGGTGCTCACAATTTAATGGTCCTATATTACTACAGCCACACGTTCCAGAGCTGAATTTGTGGATGACGCTAGGAGGAATCATGCTACCGCAAGCATAACAAACACTTCTTGCGGAATCCCTACTGAAAACAAAAATGGTGCAGTATGGGAAAAGTGCAAATTACATGCCCGCTGTGCCGCCATCCAACAAGTGAACTTTGCACCTGCCAAAACTTCAAAAATCAGGCGGCTGACAGCAGGAGGGCCCGCACTGACGTCTAGAATGGAAAACGAGGCATAGAAGGGGTTACCGAGTCAAAGCTGCAGTCCATCCATTGTGCAAGTAATAGTAAATGTCATGCAGACAGATGTGTGGAAAGTGTTAGACAGCCGTTGGCGTATATTTATTGGGCAGAACTCTGTAATGTAATTATAGCCACAGATTACCCAAGTCTCAGAGTTCAGGGGAAAGGAGACATCTATACTTGTCATGTGACTATTGTACAGGTTACATCTGAATTCTGGGACAAACAAGTTACATAGGACAAATGTGCTCCTTCCTAACCTAAGTCTCACTGTCCAGGACTCTTTTTCAAACTTGCCTGCGTTTGGCTTATGTGCTGACATTTCCTGTAATGGTAACTGGTCACTGATGCTTTCTCTCTTTGTATAGGGTGAGCATTCCTGTATCCACCCCTCATTCCTAAAAGGCATAAATGTGAATTCATTACTGTCTGTAACATGTTAAAACTTTGTACAGATCCCCTGATCTTTACATCACAAGGCCCTCTGCCTCCAGCACGGCGGCTGCCACCAGGACCAGCAGAATTTCCAAGTGATGGAAGTCTCCCAAGAAAAAAAAAGGACATGGCATACAGGGAGATTACCCAGCACTTTTCAGAGGCCCGATGCAAACCTGTGATAATGTCACCAGCAATTTTTAAAGATAACTCCCTATCCACATACTCTGCCTGCAAAGGTTACATTTCCTGATCAAACTACTAGAGGAACACAGAAGTTAGAAGAACGCATGTGCTTGGAGTTCACATTGAAACGGCTGCTTTTCTGTTCACCCCAGGGACATCTGTGATGGGAAAAGAACATTTTTTTGGGGCTTTATTTACAACCTGAAAGTTAAAAGAGCCAAATGTAGTATTTCAGATCATCTGATAGTTGTGGAAAGGCTTTCATTTCGCTACTGAAAACTAGTTCTGGTTCCGTACATGACCAGGTGCGGTTTCTAAATTATGATACAGGATTTATATGGTGCTAACAGTGTGCACAGCATTTTACAATACAAATCGAGACAAGATGGTAAGGGAGGTCGCTCGTGAGAATTTACAATCTAAAATAACTCAAAGTACTGCGTAATTATTTCTCAAAGCTGGCTGGCTGTTAGACCGGTCCTTCCAGCCTGTCTCCCCCTCTGCTCCAGCGGGCTAAGGTCCCGTGAGTCATCACATCCAATACATAGAGTATAGGACATGGACACCGAGGGACATACCATCACTGCAGTACAGTAGGAGAGAGCGCTAGAACAGCCAGCCACTAGGAGGATTGAGCACCTAACCCTTGCAATGTGGCGGTAGCCTTACAGCAAAGGTTAGGAAAAATTTTGCCCACAGTTCTTTCAAAATGACACTAAACTCAGGAGTTGATTCTTAAAAATGCATTTTAAAAAAATGTAACTATTAACTAGGGATGCACCGATACCGGTATTTCGGTATCGAGTACCGATATTTTTTTTTTGTACTCACCGATACAGAATACCGAAAGTCCCATTCAGGAAGCCAGGTGGCGTGTAATGACTCACCACCCGGCTTCCCGATTAGCAGGGAAGCTGTCCCCATGCTTCTTGTTACAAGTGAAGTCCTCATACTAGGCATCAGAGAATTACTAGTATCAGTATATCCCTACTATTAACAGAAATGTCTCTTATTTGTGTATCACTCGGCTGTAGAGCCTCAAATCATCTCTGAATTGGTGCCGACACTGTCCTTCCTTCTGGAGGGGGGGTACTTTTGTTCCCCATGGTCCCTGTGTGTGTTGTAAAGTAGTCACTGCCCCACGCTCGCTCCTGTGACGGACTACAATCTCATGTTCAGTTTACAGATTTGTATTGACATTGTAGTCCATCACGGGAGTGAGCTTGGAGTGTTGACTACTTTACAACACACACAGGGACCATGGGGAACAAAAGTAGCCCCCTCCAGAAGGAAGGACAGTCAGCACCAATTCAGAGATGATTTGAGGATCTACAGACGAGTGATACACAAATAAGAGACATTTTTATTAATAGTTAAGGTACTTGAATGCATTTTTAAGGTTACACTCCTGAGTTTAGTAATATACAAAAGCCGAGGAAATAAGCTATGTGAATGGGAACATGCAACACACATAGTTACATAGTTAAGTCAGGTTGAAAAAAAAAGACACGTCCATCGAGTTCAACCAAAAAAAGTCGGTATTGCGCCAATTCGGCTGCAAACGTGGAATCTCGATTTTAAATATGATCACACAATAACAAAGTACACAATTTTGGCTTAACATCATGTTCCCCACAGATGACGTACTCACATTCAGCAGCGTACTGCGGTTACCAGGGCAGGATGTTACCCGCTCCGCAACAGCAAACATTGGCATCTCACATCACCGGGGTACAGACGAGGACGAGACGCAGCAACACACCGGGTCACCATGGGCGCTATATGTCCTCGTCGTACATTCCATCTGCCAACAATAACCACATCCCGAGCTGTATAAATCTGTGTCAGGCACTTCCTGACTTACCAGCGATTAACATGCTTCGCACATCCTGTCCTGGATCCCTGCCAATCCCATGAACTACGGTGCAGCAGCTCCCCACATGAGTCACAAGAACACACTGTACATTATATAGGATATAAAAACAACACACTCCGCTCCTATAAAAAGGATTCGCCCTGCTGGATGTTTTCATCATCTGTCACCATAGAACATTGAATCACAGCAGTTTATTTGTATACTGATCGACAGAAACAGGTTCTCATGTCCAAGTACAAAAGCAAACAAATCTCTGCAAAGAAAGTTACATTTATTCCAATGTCAAAACAAAAAAAAAAAAGAAATCTTAAAAAATGCATTCAAGTACCATAACTATTAACAAAAATGTATCTTATTTGTGTATCACTCGGCTGTAGATCCTCCAATCATCTCTGAATTGGTGCTGACACTGCCCTTCCTTCTGGAGGGGGGATACTTTTGTTCCCCATAGTCCCGGTGTGTGTTGTAAAGTAGTCACCACTCTAAGCTACACCAGCTAGCCTTGAAGCTCATCTCGGGACAAAAAAAAATATATTAAAATCTGTTCTCTTCCTGCCCCCTGCAAGGGTTAAGTGCTCATTTTATATGTCTGCAGGTTTACTGCCCTGATCCTTGGTCCCACTGGCTGGTACTGGTCCCTGCAGCCTCTTGTTCCCTGGGCTCCGGCAGTCTAAAGGTGGCCATACACTTTACAACCATCGCAAGACCTTAGTCTTGCGATGGTTGTAAAGTAATTAAAAAAAACATACAATCTGCCAATCTTGGACAGGCAGATCGTGCTTCCGATGACTGCAATGCTGAACGGGCAGTGTGTGCGTGCACACACCGGCCAGTTCGGCATTTGTCTCCCGAGCACCGTTCAAACCAGCCGAAAATCGTACGATTTTCGGCTGGTTTTCTAGCGTGCTCCCTAGACAAAAAACGTGCGACCGTACAGTAGAAACGGTCGCACGTCTTCGTTCACACTGCACGATTCTCGTACGATTGCGGGATTTCCCACAATTCTCGTACGAGAATCGAGCAGTATATGGGCACCTTAAGGACCACTGACGTCACTGTGGGCATTGCACTAAGCATACAAAGTGCTATGCCCAAGCTAGACAAGAGGGAGCCCTCAGGTCCTTTGGTGTCGGACCATTCTTAAACATCCCACGCATGTGCTGCAGGTCTCTGCCAAATATTTGGGATGTGGCAGAGGTCCCTGCAGCGCAACTGTTTAATGGCCCAACACTAAAGGGACCTGAGGGCGCCTGACACCATGGAAAATAGGTGCTGGCTGCAACCAAGGAAGGAGCAGGGAGGGAGTAATGGTAAGGCAAATATCAGAAGGAGGGGAGGAGGGGAGAATGGGACGACAACTTTACATAGGCATCACCTCTTTGCAAGGTGACAGTGTCTCGTTACAAGTTGCACCCTCATCATGCAGGCTAGGAAGTGTACCTGCCACATTGTATCACAATAACGAATGACTTGTTAGCAACCTTCTCATGCATCATTTCTCCCTCCCTTTAGATTGTAAGCCCTCAGATGCAGGGCCCTCCTAACAATCTTGTCTTGAATCGTATTGTATTGTGATTGTAATGTCTTCCTTATATTGTAAAGCACTGCGCAAACTGTTGGCGCTATAGAAATTCTGTATTACAACAACAACAACATCTCCGATGGCTGCCACAGGTTTACAATAAATGTGTACCTCTACCTTTAAATCTATAGCTCGTCACGTGTGAAAGATGAATCCACAGGTAAGGGAACGCAGCTGCGACAGGTCCGATTGCCCGGCTTACGCTAAATATAATCCACAACAGCCACACGTGTAATGACAGCTGCTCTCTGCATGCACGGCCCACATATGATTAGGTATTATACCCGGGCCCCATACTCCGAATCGGGAGGGGTTAAGCTGCCCCGTCTCCAAATTTCCCACCACTAAGCATTGTTGCAGGACCACAACTCCGCTGTGACAGTAATGAGATGGGATCAGCGCGCACCATCTCCCAGGATGCCGTGCAAGAAGAATGTGTCAACACGGGCTGCAGACCAGCACCGGCCAGTGACGTCAATCCAGAAGATGATGGATGAATAACAACACTGTGCAAGAAGCTGCACCCATGACGGCTGCAATGTGAGCCCTGCAATCCAATAAGTCTACTCCTCTGCAGAATGACATCAGGAGTCCTGTGCCAGCGACCGCAAAGACGGGAACAACCTGATATTATATACTGGAGTCACGTCGCTGCCAATGAGAAGCAAACAAAAATATTGAGGCAAAACGGGGGGAATTTTTTTTATTTAAAGGGGACACCACCCATTTCAAAAAATTATTTCCCTTCGGGCCCCGACCCCGGCAAGAATTCCGTAGCGATGCCCCAATGCCGCCTCGGATTGCCACAGTACATCCCAGGAGGTAATATTTCATTCAGGAACGCTGCGAGATCCGGTCCTGTGCAGATTTACTGCAGGTCTCTGTCAGGCATTGGGGACCTACAGCACGTCTGCGCGGGAGATCCCTATACCTGCGCACCGATGCTGCACGTCTCTGCCAGGCATTGGGGACCTGCGGCACATTTGTGCATGCGCAGGATATTCCTATGCCTGCACACAGATGCTGCAGGTCCCAAATACCAGAAACCATCAGAATCTCTATGCATGGGCAGTGATCTCCTGCACGTGCGCAGGTCCCTGCCAGGTATTCAGGAACTGACAAACACGTGAGATTCTTGCGCACAGATGCCACAAGTCTCTGCAAGGTCCTAAATATCAGAAACCATCAGCATTTCTATGCATGCACAGTGATCTGCCGCACAGGTCCCTGCACGTGCCTGCCAGGTATTCGGGAGCCAGCAGATACACATGTGCACAGATGCCACACGTCTCTGCGAGGTCCCACAAAGTAACCATCGGCATGGATCTGCGCTTTACACATCCCACGCGTGCACAGATGTCCTGCACTGATCTCCGCTTCGTCCCAAATACCTGGCAGAGACCTGCAGCACATCTGCGCATACACAGGATGGGTAAAAATGGCGACGCCGGAGGGGAATATCCGGGAGGTAAGTGCGCCGTCAGGGAGAAGTTCCTGTTTAACTTCCAATTCCACCCAAAATGAATATTCAGAATATTTTAGACACAAGTTTGTCACGTCCATTACAGATAATCCCATCGGTGAGATTCCCCCCCATTCCTGGAAGTACCGGCACAGAGCCGAACGCTGGGAGGAAGCGACGCCGTGTTATGATGGGAGGACTGAACACACAGAGCCCATCAATCACATGACAATAAACAATGATTTACACACAAGGAACTCATTTCCCGGCCGGAGAACCGGAATAAAGATCAGCAAACTGTCATCTCTGTGTCATGACACTGAAACAAATCACACATGCAAAGGGCTGTTTATGGGTATGACGGGCACAGCAGCAGCCAATCACAGTGCAGATCACAATGGACCGAGAGCACAGAGAATGTGAAATAATATCCAGGATGTAGCATGATGGGTGATCACATGGATACATCTACATGTACGATACACACGGGACAGCTTTCCGTATCTCATGCTGCATGGACAGGGTATGGCAGGTGGGAGGATTGCTATACAGTGTATAGCGGTAGGACACATGTACATAATATATAATAGATACATGTATGACAAAGGTTTAGCCGGTGTGTAAGGTCATCACATGTATGACATGTAACAATCTCACACTCCATGATATTTACATTTCCATACATGCAACAATCACACACTGATACAGCTGTATGTTATACATGTAACAACCACACACACTCTAGTATAGAACTACAGGTATGACATCATGCATGAGCTATGGGCATCATTTATGAGATCTAGACATCATGTATGACATATGGACATAACATCACGTATGAGATATGGACATCATGTATGACCTATGGACATATAACATCACATACGAGCTATGGACATACAGGTGAGGGTGTTACATGTAAATAAGGGGAACATAACCATACCGTGCACAGCAGCATTAACACATGCAAACCTGCCTGCACATACGGAGGGTGTCCGCCCCAATCATACACACACACCTGCCGGTACATGCGGGTTGGTGTCGGCTCCGATCACGCACTCCCCCGGCTCATGCCTCCTCCGCCGCTCCGCTCCCGGTGACCCTCTCACCTCGCTCACTCTATCCTTACGCAGCCTGCTCTGGATGCAGGTGACGCACAGACCACGCCCCGGCCAATCGGAGCCCTCGGCGGGCGTGGCCCCATTTGAGATCAGCAGGACACGTGGCGGCGGGACTTACAGGGCGTTACCGTCACGAGTGTCCTCGTGCGAGGTGAGCGGTTTCCCGCTTTGCCGTGCAGCCGTCGTGTGCACCTGAGGTGATTGCCGAATTTGCCGGTGTGTAATTGCCGCTTTCTCCGGTCGCTTGGAGACGGGGGGAGGTTGTTGTACACTCTTTAGTCATTGTTTGCCTCTAAGCTGTGACAATAAACAATCCATATATTCCCCTCCTCAGGTGTGTTCCTGTTATGAGCCCGGACCTCACAGCCCAACCTTTGCTGTCAGGTTAAGGGCCTAGTAGGGCCCAAAAACAAAATGGCTGCACTCAGGCTCAAGTGTGTAGCACGAGTAAGCCAGACTGCAGCCATTTTTCCTTTGTAATAGCATTATGGATGAGATAAAATTAATGTTTAGGAACCCGCTGGGGACATTTTCCCTCTAAAAACAAAGAATTTGTATTTATATATGTTAAAAGCCATAGTATGGCGCTCATTTTGTACGTGGAAGTTGTCTGTCTTCTACATACACAGGAAATGAGCTTTTGGTTGTTTTTTTACACATGCCCCCTACTGACTCAACAGCTTTAAAAAGCCATTTGCAAACAAACATCGCTTAGAAAAAAAAAGAAGGCCTCGCCCTCTGATTCTTCCAGGAGGTACAAGTAATGTCACTTGCAGGGTTGGAAGCTGGAAATCCGGCCAGAATACACTCAAGACCACTGACAGGGTGCATTCTTGCAAGATGTCAAGCGCACAGCTATCACAGGCGGATCACTTGTATGGTGTGCTGGTATGTGCGCGCGCCGCCCCCCCGCCCGCTGGTCCTGGCCTCCGCTGTGCCCGGTGCCAGCCCATGGACCAGCATGGGGGCTCTGTGACGGGATCAGAGGGAGATCGGTACACGATCTCCCTCCGGTGTCAGAATGCAGAAGTGATGTATATGACATTCTTGTTTCACTCTACAGCTTCAGAAGCTGGAGAAAAGCTGATGAAGCAGATCTCTGCTTCCTCAGCTTCTTTGGGGGTCCCTAGGTGACATTAGGGGTCTTGGAGACCCTTGATGTCTCCGTAGAGAGGATCTGTCACATCCTCTTTGCTATCACATAGGGGGATAAGAAATAAAGCAATAAAGTTAAGTGAAAAAAATTAAAGTTGCATAAAAAACAATTAAAGTCACACATGAAAAATAATTAAAAAAACACAAACATTTTCCCCAGCCTCACATACACACGTGCAAACATGCACCGGGTGCGCATACGTGCGAAAGCGACGATTGTGCCCATTATGCCGCACATGTTACATATCGCAGCAAACGTCGCAGTGAGAGCAATAATTCTAGGGCCATCAATCACTGATAACGCTAAACACTAAACTGATGAGCTTTTAGGCCCCATTCACACTGCGCGATTCGCAAATCGCGCGTTTGTTGCGCAATTTGCATTTTGCGCGATTTGTCGCGCGATATCGCGCAAATGCTTGCATTGAGCAAGCAAGAATCGCTGCAAAATCCGCTCCAAAAAGGGTCCTGCTGTAGCAACACGCGACCCGTGACAGCAGGACCCTTTGCCCCATTGCCAAGCATTGGAGAGCGATATCGCGCGGTAAATAGCCGCGATATCGCGGGAATTACCGCGCGATAAATCGCTCAGTGTGCACGGGACCTTAAGCTTTTAAAGAGTCGCCTAAAATTTCTGTAATTTTTCCTTAATGTAGTAATAAAATAAAAACCCCCAGTGCTGTCCCCCAAAAAAGGGTATACAATTCATTTCAGTACAGCGTTGCATGACGGAATAAATGTCAGTCAAAGTACCGCAGCGCTGAATACTGAAAAATGGCCGGGACAGGAAGGGGGTGTAAACGCCTGGTCAGCAAGTAGTTAAGTCTAATTTTTTTTGCATATATCTACTGCTAGCAAAAAAAAAGTTACTAAATAGGTAAAAACTTACCTCTGTCTCCGCCGCTCGCTTCCGGCTGCAGAATCCAGCTTCCACCGAACAGCTGCGCAGGAGGAAGTGTGCGGGCGCATGCGCAGTGGAGATCAACGGCGGGGAGAGGAGGAGAGCTACTGTCAAAGTCAATGCAAGCAGCCGTGAGCATGGACGCCGAACAGGTTCCGTAGGACAGGAAGAGATAAGAGTTTGCGCTGCATCAGAGACCAGCACCAGCACTGGAGGGACTGCTGAAAATGAGCGGAAGGAAGAAGATGTTCGGATCAAGAGGCATCACTTAAAGCGGACCTTTACACACATCTTTAAAATAACAACAAAACACACCTTTAGAAATGTTTAGTAATGACAATCTACACACACAAACTTCTAGATAATTGCCGGTGTTCTATCGAAAGCTCCAACTCATCGAGTTCTCCAACTGCCTGACTTCCGGTTTAGTTTGAACTAAGAGGTTTGGCCAAGAAAGTTCTTCTGCACGAGCGCCAGCCCTATTGCCCTATACACATACAGCACAGCAAATAAGTAGGATCACACTAATCCAGCACGTTATTAATCTCAGGTGACCCACTCAATATGGCCGCCGCTTCAGTGGGGCACCTGAGATCAATAAAGTGCTAGATTAGTGTGATCCTAGTTCATTTTAAGACTTAATTGATGTGGTGTATGTGTATAGCCCAATGCCTTGGCTGGCGCTCGTGCAGAAGATCTTTCTTGGCCAAACCTCTTAGTTCTAACTAAACCGGAAGTCAGGCAGTTGGAGAACTCGATAAGTTGGAACTTTCGATAGAACACCAGCTTTGTATTCTTTGCATTCCTTATTTTTCTTTTCTTCCCCAGTCTTCTGACAGTGGCCATGTTTACTAAGGGCAGATTACTAGATCTCCTTTTACTTCCTGGATTTCTGGCACATGTGCTTAGAACATGTGACCATGCATATCATCTCAGGGGAGGAAAATACCTTTCCCTGAGAGCTCCTGAGATTACAGTGGAGATTTCCCAGTACTGCTCTGCTGATGACAAGGCAATCCCAGGGTGCATTGCTTTGCCAAACTGAAGTCATTTTGCCCTTTCAAAGCAAGAAGTGAATGCTCTGCAAGTGTAAGTATTTCGCAATCACAGCATTTTACACCTGACATGTCTATGTTATTATTAATCATCATACATAGAGGGGTGCATTGGTAGAATTTGATTTTTGAGTGTAAAGGTCCGATTTAAGGTAAGTCCTTAAAGGAGCATGGGAGGGGGAATTGACTTTAATGTCACCTTAAATCTTAAAAATGAATTCAAGCATTTAGGATTGTATAAGGAGCTGATCTATAAAGCGTTCGGCCAGCGTACAGCCGGCTGAACACAATTCACGGGACATTACTGCCATTAGATGGTGCCAAGGAGCATAGGAATTTCCAGCTATACGCTGAGCCAACGCTTTATACACCGACCCCAAAGTGTCATTAGGAGGATTTTATGAACATTTAAATTCCAGTAATTGGACTGATTTATAAATACTGATTTGTATTTGCTGTGATGAAGCACCACAGACTCCAGCATTGCAGATGTCACAAGCTGGAGGTTTTCATGTGGTTGTATGCCTCACTCTTTAACATACTTGAACATTTGGCAAACAAAGATATTTATGACGCTGTTGATATATTTGAATAATTTTATTGCCAATAAGCACGCAGACATGTTACTTAAAGTATAAATAAACCCTCACGTGTTTTTGCATATATCTACTACTAGGACGCAGTAGATATACTGTGGTACCGAATTAAAATTTACCTTTCTGCGTATTCTGGTTACCTTCATTACCGCTCTGCACTTTCTTTTTGCCACCATGCTTGCTCTGCACTTTCTGGTTACCTTCATTACCGCTCTGCACGTTCTTGTCACCTTCATTACTGCTCTGCACTTTCTTTTTACCACCATGCTTGCTCTGCACTTTCTTTTTGCCACCATGCTTGCTCTGCACATTCTTGTCACCTTCATTACTCCTCTGCACTTTCTTTTTACTACCATGCTTGCTCTGCACTTTTTTTGGAGCCATGCTGGATTGAATAATACTGTACAGTACTCTATGTACTATAAAGCACACAAAAAATCTTCACAGCAAGTGAGCATAGGTCGGTCTGCGACTGGAGGAAGCCACGACCACGTGTCAGAACGGGGAAGATGGCCGCAGACGTGTTCGTCACCCGATGTTAACATGCTCGTGAACAGAAGCGTTCGTGAACCGAAGTATTACTGTATGCAAAAACATATGGGTTGGACTTGATGGACGTATGTCTTTATTCAACCCCAAATACTATGTAACTATATAAAAGAAAAAAAAAATTAACAAAAATTTTAAAACTTACCTGTGTCTCCGCCGCACGCTCCGTTGAAGATTCTCGGGCGGCCTAAAGGATCAAGGGGTGGGCGCATGCTCAGGAGAGATCTTCGGCCGGCGGAAGACGAGAGACACAGGGTATGTCAATGCGGCAGCGTGCACCCGCACAGACTCCTTGGGACAGGAAGAGAGAGGACAACTGTGCCTGCAACCCCACACTCTCCAAACCTACTGTTACCACTGCACCTCCCACTGACCCAATTCACCAGTTATCGCCACCACTCCAAAGGTGCAGTATTGCAGAGAAAGTGGGATATCTGTCACATAACATTAAAAGTATGGTCCTATTGTAAAAGAAACAGGATTAAGGAACTAAAGAGCATGAGAAGCAGAGAAAAATGGGAAGAAAGGACAAGTCAGAATGAAGAGAGGAAGGGAAAGAATAGGAAAAGGGGGAGAACAAGAAAAAGAAAACAGGAAACCGCAACTAGGGAGGGTGCCCAGAGGTGGAGATGTAGATCATATGAGAGCAGTTTGCAGATACCTGGGGAAACGGATCCAGGAAAGGAGAATCAGTGTGCCAGCACCATACCCTTCAGCTCTCATCCAACCGCACAGCTCATGAAAGGAGGAGGAACCTCCACCCCTGCTTGGTGAAAGTGGACAGGTTTGTGACCCAACATAGAACGAAAGCACTCTGAAATGATAAATAGTATCCAACAGGACCAGATCGCAAAATGTCCATTCGATCTTTGTCCTCGGCTACCAGGCAGTCCAGCTGCATCATCTCATCCATAATGGACACCGAGGCAGCCAGAGTAGGAGCCTCCGAGGATTTCCAACACCTGGAGATAGAAACCCGACCAGCCATGAGACAAAAACAGAATATCCATGTTAGAAACTTACCTGCAGATTGACTGCTGCCCAAAAACGTGCACGCACACAAGTATGCAATCCATTGCTGAAAGATCCTGGAAAGCGCACTTCAGCACGTGAACATGCACACGTATGGTAATGTTTATGCGCAATAGCGCACACACGTGAGCGTACAGAAGCGCTCTCTTTAGCGTACAGCTTCACAGTCGTTAGCGTTCACACTGTTCTATATAAACGGACAAGAAGCCATGACCAAGTTGTTGAGTGGTCTTCATCTAGTCCCTGTGTGCCCTGTACTCTGTACCCTGTTCCTGTATCCTGAGTCCTGACTTTATGTGTATGAACCCGACTTGTGAGCAATTGACTCCGCTTCCTCTCTCTGATTCGGTACCTCTGCTCTCTGATTTGCTGTGTATGATCCTGGCTTACGTTTCCTGACTCTGCTCCTGATCTGTGATTTGGCACCTCAAGATTCGGCTCCCTGTGTATGACCTCGGCTTGAACCTGACTTCCCTCCTGGTCTGCCACTTGGTGGATCACTCCATCAGTACCCTGAGCAACTACATCCAGCCAGTGCTCCGTTGACAGCACACCGGTTGGCTGCTCTGGTTTCAACAGGTCCCAGTGTCATCCCGGTCCTGCAGATTCACCAGCTTGTCCAATGCACTTAAGCGTCTCCTCAAGAACCGGCCATCCACCAGTACCGGCACCTGTGCCCCACTCTGTCCCTACATGCCCCGTCACCACTTCCAGAGGTGTGGGATGAGAGGTGCGTGGGCAGCCCCCTTCTCAGCTGAGTCTCCAATCAGGTACGTGATAATCCCCCCTTGATGCTTTTGAAGGAACCCAGTAGAAGGGACAACAGAGCAATTTCAGGAGGTTTCCTAATCGAAGTAAATTGCATAGCACAGTAAGCATCAAACACACTGGACCAGAAGGATTGTACTTTATCAGAGCTCTGCCAGGTACGAAGATAAGTACCCTTGTGTTGCGAACATCTCTAACACTAGTATGAGGAGGTTGAGAAGATATGATGTAACACAGGGATGGCCAAACTCCGGCCCTCCAGCTGTGGTGGAACTACGAATCCCATGAGGCTTTGCAAGATTCTCACAGCCACAGACATGACTCCCGGAGAGAGATGCTTCATGGGATTTGTAGTTTCACCACAGCTGGAGGGCCGGAGTTTGGCCATCCCTGATGTAACATATCAGGACATCTGTACCATTGGGATAGAATCTTAACATTCTTTACCTGAATCTCTGCCTACATAGTTTGTACTAAAAGTCACACCTCTTCCTCATCTCAAAACATTTGTGGGTATGATATTCTGGTGTTTTCCTGATAAATTAGGTCAGAGAGACACCAACAACTTTCTTAGCTAAACCCTGCAAAACCTCAAACGCTGTGCTAAGCTGTCATATTCTATATCAGGCTTATGTGGAGGTTAGCATAGTTCAGTCTGAGTTTTCTCCCTGTATAGACACTGCTGAATATACCTTTCTGTGCCCCTTAAGATTATTAGCTCTTTCTTTCTTTGCTTCATTCTCAATCTGAATGACAAGCTAAACAAGCTATAGACAACTGAAATTTAGTTCATTGCTCCCCCTTCTGCACATATGAAGGTAAAAATGTTACACTTTGTTGCCAGTGCCTGTAAAGTATTGCAACATTTTTATAGAAATATGTATTGTTTTGGAGATTAGAAAATCAGCTTGAAATCAAATTCATATATGACAAGTATGCCAGTCACAATTTTAGTCCACACAGTTGGTTGCTGTGTAGCAGGACATATTTAAAACGTGTGACTTAAAAACTAAAAAAAGTTATTTACTAACATGTTTGTTGACCAATTTAAGCTACACTAGAGGGATTAGCAGTGGCGTCACAAGGGGGTGCGGCCTGCTCCCGGGTGCCACCATTGGAGGGGTGACACCAAAATGACTGACAATCACCCCCTATGAAAAGTCGGGCATTCAGTCATGGACCGAGAGCCCAACAGTGTCAGGAGAGAGGAGGGGACCCGGCGGCATACCTCATCCTCATCCTCTCTCTGCCGGCGTCCATCACCAAGACAGCCGCCGGCAGGCGTCAATAAGGTGTCCGCACATGCGCAATGACGTCATCGAGCATGCGCGCTGCAACATCATGCGCGGCGGGGTGTCACACTGTCCCTGCTCCGGGTGTCACCCAGCCTCGGAACGACCCTGGTGATTAGTTTTTTTATTTCATGTTTATAATTACTTTAGACTGATAAAAGCACTAATGCTACTGTTCATTGCCAGCTTGCACCTAAATAAGATGTTTGCTGCTTATTTGGTATTGTCTGCTTAGTTAAAGTGACACTGAACTCAGGAAGTAAATCTTAAGAATTAATTCAAATACCTTAACTATGAACAAAAATGTATCTTATTTGTGTATCACTCGGCTGTAGATCCTCCAATCATCTCTGAATTGGTGCTGAAACTGTCCTTCCTTCTGGAGGGTGGCTACTTTTGTTCTCCATGGTCCATGTGTGTGTTGTAAAGTAGTCACCGCTCCAAGCTCACTCCCATGATGGATTACAATCTCACATTTAGTTTACTAATTTGTTCTGAGATTGTAGAGAATTCTTTTTATTAATTTTAACAATACAAAAAAATAGTAAACAATGCGCAAGCTTAAATCATCCACCTGTAGGTAGGGACAATGTCACAGTTGCAAATATCATGGAAAAGTACCAAAATTAGTAAAAAAAAACAACCTAACCCCCACCCCCCTCCCAGAGAGCCATGTGCCATACTAATTACCCAAGGCAAATAAATGGAAAACAAAAAAGATAATGAGAATGATGCAGCCAGGTCACCACCAATCCCAAAGTCTGTTTTTTACATTTGCTTTATTTAAAATATTGTAGCCTCTGGTCCACAGCTGGCTCTACATATTGTCCCTTTTTGAAATGGCAAAGCATTGATATTATCAATAATTTGCCCATTGATAAATGTATCTTCTATTTCAATATGCCAGTTTACTGTTAAAAGTGTTCACATCTGCCCAAGAGGCGGGTACATGTCACGTTTCTTATGTGGTGCGATAGAATAAACAATATTTTTTTTGCCCTTTTTCCCTTTTTAGGATATACACAGTTAGAATTTCAAATGAACAAAATCGATTTAGTAAAATTCGTTCGACTTTCTAATCGTTGATGCGGTGAAAAAGAAAATCGATTTCAGCTGCAGTGACAAAAAAGAAAAAAATTTGAAGGAGCATGTTGGAAATGTTTTCTCGATCAATCAAAATTCTAACAGTGAATATGGTTTTCGTTCAGAACACTTCATTTATTCCAAAATCAAACGTTAAAAAAAAACAAAAATCAAAGAAAATTTCGAATGACAATCGCCAAACTGCTGATGGTATTATCGAACGTTCCTATCACGTACCTGGTGGAGGACTGATTGCTTGGGGAGTCCTCCCTTGCGCCTCTTGTCTCACACCCCTGAGAGTGGGAACAGGGAGCGAGTAGACAGAGAGGAGCACGGGTGCCAAAGTGTTCAGACACGGTGCCTGGTAGAAGTCTGGCCACTGGGTCCCTGGAAGCATGAGAAGGCCTGGTTGGCAGCTGAGATGTCAGCGAGAATTGCAGTGCAAACTGGAGCGAAGTCAAACAAGCCTGGGGTCAAGCAAGATGGTGAGCACGGTACAGAAGGAGCAGGCAGAATCCAGATAACAAGCAGAGGTCAGGGGCAGGCAGTAGTCAATCAAGGTCAGCAGCAATCTTAGTCAAGGCAACAGGCAAACAAATAGCAGGAACACAAGGCACAAGCTGAAGGACCATTCAGCACTGATCCATTTGGGCCAGCTGGTTTAAATAGGACCATCCATTAGAGAGCAACGTGTCACTTCCTGTGCACCACTTTCTGCTGTGAGCACGCACGTTTTCCGGCAACCCGGAAGCCTGGAACTCGCGCATGCGCAGTAGCGCGCGAACTTCCAGCTACAGCCTTACAGTTCCGATGGTATTTTTCCTATGAACATTCGTGCAAAAATCTACCTTATCATAGGCTGTGAACTGTGCCATCAGGCTAGTGTCTGTATCATTGTACAAAAACAATAGGGTAACTAGCAAAAAAAAAAAAAAAATCCACAACATTCAAACCATTGTTTTTGGTTTGGTGTTCTTAGTGTTTTTTAATTGTGTGACCATTAGCGAATTGTTGTGTCATGCATGATTTTCTGCATTCCTGCATTCAAACCCTTTGTTCAATGTTAATGATTAATCTCACCGGTGAATATCTGTCTATTGTTTCATTTGTTTGTTTACAGGAGAATGATATAGGTTGTTGCTTAAGCTGTGATGTTTTCTTTGCAAAGTGATTGTTTATTTTATCAAGCCTGTCTGTTGGAGTCTTGTGTATGATCACCAAACAGACTACAAGGCTTCGATTTGTGGGCGAGTTCTGTGTTTTACACGGTTGTTTAGTGTAAATATTTTCCCCACAACTCCATGGCATGTTTATTTTCCAAGTTGGAGATCATTGAAGCAACCTTACCTCTCTGTCCCCTAATCAGTACTCAGATCCTTCATTCCTAGCTAAGCTTTGATGCAGAATAAATACATTGCTGTGTCTGTGTGTAGTAGAGAGTAGCTGAGAATCTACTTTGAACAGCCGTTATAACTTGATTTTGTGGCAGAGGAAGTTGCATGCTGATGATGTCACCAAAAAAAAAAAAAGGGGGG
>NW_017306270.1:289508-353708 GCF_000935625.1 Nanorana parkeri
CACCAAAAAAAAAAAAAAGGGAGAGAGAGGCATTAGGTTACATGGTGGGACTGCCTACACCCTACATCTGAAGGAGCACAAAAAAGGAAGCTGAAAAGGGATTTTACAATCTGCTTTAAAAGAAGACAAGAGCTGGATTGTATAAAACGTGTTTCATTGCTGCTTTTTCTGCACACTGGAGAAGTTTTGTGCTGCAGAAATTCAGTCTGGATTAAGTCCTCTCTTCCCTTTTTTTCTGCGAGAGTGTCTGTAGTCTATGCAATGGCTGACCAAGGCATCAGGAATTCCCTCAGTGCCAACAAGAAATTCCTCAGAAGCTTCCCTGGGGTGGTGAGACTAATGCAACTTGCAACTGGTGCTGCAGTCTGGATTGCGATCGCCACCAGCAATTTCAATAACACTGTTCGCTTTGCTCTGTTTGTGTTCGTCTTCTTCTGGCTGGTCACTCTGCTCTTTTATTTCATCACCCTGCTGGAAAAACAGGATCTTGTACCGTTAATTGGAGGTGAGCGCTGGCTCCTCACGAACCTCATCTATGATGTTTTGACCACTGCCTTTCACATCGCAGCCACCGCCGTTATAATCGTTGCCATCGAGAACCAATCATATTGCAATGTGGCGAAATACCAGGGCCCCTGTTACTACAAGATCTACGTGGTGGCATCTACCTTTGCATGTCTTTGCTGCTTGTGTTATTTTTCCACCACCATCTGGTTCTCCTGGAAGAAGTGTAAAGGAAACAAGAGCGTCATTTAGAAATTGCTGAAAGCTTGTCCCAGACATTAGAGAAAAGCCTCCTTTTCTTGGTGCAGGTTTCAAAGGCAAAGGCGGTTTTATAAAGACTGACTTCATCTATCCTAAGCCACAGGAGCAACGTGTTCTAGGTGTGGCAGAAGAATATATATGTCCGGAGAAAAGAACAGATGTGATAACTTTTATTTGGTCGAAAGGCTGATGTATGTCAGTGTGTGATTTTTAATGCACTGTTACTTTATCTTTTGCATATGTAACACTTGTCATAGAAAATGTGTCCTTCTGAATTCAGCTCTTATGTACGCCATCAAATTACAAAAGATTCGTTTTGGTTTGAAGAAATACTGCAGTTTTAATTAATATTTTCCCGTTACAGTATTATTTTTATGTTGTTATATACAGTAGATGTATGTAACATCTTCCTTCCGTTTTCCTGGGAGGGGTGCTTAAAAGGTTTTACGAAAAATAAACTACAAATATACTTAATACTTGTTTATAATAATGTTTATTGTAAAGCATGTTACACGGTATTAGGGGTATGTCAGGGCTGGATAAGGCTTTGTTTGGAAAACCTTTTGTTTTCATTGATATATGTGAAAAGTTTAGACTTGGTTTAGGGCAGCACATATTTGCAATATGAAATCACAAAGTTCTCTTTGTTTCTGGAAGCTCAGATTATACCAGACATATGGAAAGTACCATCATTCTATTTGTGAGCCAAAGCTACAGACAGGAAGATGCAAGCAGATGTCATCACAAAGAAGTTTTGTTACTTTAAAGGAAATGTCACAAGACGAGTATTTGTGATCTCAGTATTAAAAAAAAAAAAAGCTAGATGCCGGGATGTCATTCTGATCCTATGGCTTCGATTCTTTGGGTCAATGACCTGCAGCAAATATGCAGATCCAGAGTTCTGACTTTAATCTGACTTCCAGTGCAGCATTGTTCTTCCAAGTCAAGGGAGAGGTGCCAGACAACTAGCATTTTCAAAAGTCAGCAATGACATTCTCTGTATTTTGGCCAAAACATGTTTCTTTTAACCACTTGATGACCGGGGTGTTTATACCCCCTTCCTGGCCTGGCCATTTTTTTTTTGAAAATCACTCACCTCATAGTTCTCCTTTAACTAATAACAAAGATGTATCTTATTTGTGTATCACTCGGCTGTAGATCCTCAAATCATCTCTGAAATGGTGCTGACACTGTCCTTCCTTCTGGAGGGGGGGCTACTTTTGTTCCCCATGGTCCCTGTGTGTGTTGTAAGGCCACGTTCACACTGAGCGATTTATCGCGCGGTAATTCCCGCGATATCGCGGCTATTTACCGCGCGATATCGCTCTCCAATGCATGGCAATGGGGCAAAGGGTCCTGCTGTCGCGGGTCGTGCGTCGCTACAGCAGGACCCTTTTTGGAGCGGATTTTGCCGCAATTCAATGCTTTTCAATGCAAGCATTTGCGCGAAATCGCGCGATATTGCGCAAAATGCAAATCGCGCGACAAACGCGCGATTTGCGAATCGCCAAGTGTGAATGGGGCCTAAAGTAGTCACCCTCCAAGCTTACTCCCATGAAGGACTACAATCCTGATACAAATTAGTAAATTAAACATGAGATTGTAGTCCTTCATGGGAGTGAGCTTGAAGCGGTGACTACTTTACAACACACACAGGGACCATGGGGAACAAAAGTAGCCCCCTCCAGAAGGAAGGACAGTCAGCACCAATTCAGAGATGATTGGAGGATCTACAGCCGAGTGATACACAAATAAGATACATTTTTGTTAATAGTTAAGGTACTTGAATGTATTTTTTTTTTCTCCTGAGTTTAGTGTCACTTTAAGTAGTTTTGAAAAAAAAAAATGCAAAAATGCCTCAAGGTTGTTAATACAAAGCCGTGAATAATCAGACAGAGTTGTGCAATGGGTGAATAATCAAATGAACATACTCTGAAATGTGCCCTGAAGTCAGTGTTGATGATGTATGGATACGCCCTTTGATGAATTCAGATTCATGTAGAACAGTGCCTGCCTGTTCCAGAGACTCACTCTAAAATATGTTCTCCTCACATTCCTCGACAAATGCGCTCCCTGGTGATAAAGGATTGTTTTCTTTTTAAGATTCTGTATCTTATGTATGTACAGTATGCATTTAAGGCTTTGTTAGTGAACAACTGGCCAGCACTAAATCTCAATACTCCTTCCTAATGAGAGTGTTTACTAGAATGCTTTTCCCAGAGGAATATTGTGTGTGTTTGTAGTAATTACACAGAAAGGCTTAATTGTATACACTTAGCTCTTATATATCTTCCCTTGTCTCATGAAAAGGAAATATGGCATTCTACAACACATTTGCATAGTCCATAGAATTTGTTTTCAGCGTGTTGAACAACCAAATGAATACTTTATGTTTTCTACATAACTGTAAATTGGCGACCATTTGCTGCCTTGCTAAAAATGAAAAAGGACTTTGTCACTCCAGTAACAGTTTATTTGCACTGTGCAGGCTGTATGTAGTTTCTGTGTCACCTGACAGATCGACCTCAGGCTGGCAGTCATTTTCTGAGCCAGCCTATCACACCGACCTGTCTGAAACTTGCAGACACAGCGCTAGTTACTGCATGGGAGGATCTAAACCAAGGGTAGGCAACCTCAGCACTCCAGCTGTGGTGGAACTTCAAATCCTATCACACCTGTGCCTCTGGGAGTCATGCCTGTGGCTGGCAGAGTCTTGCAATGCCTCATGGGTCTTGTAGTTCCACAACAGCTGGAGTGCTGAGGTTGTCTACCGCTGATCTAAACACTAGACACAGCCATGTGGTAGAAAGGTCCTGTAGCTGGAGTCACAAAGCCCTCTTCATGCTATGCCTTCTCCCCATGTATGGTTGTGATCTTTTTATGTTTTTAAAGAGACCTGCAGTCATGAAAGCACACAATTGTTGTTTAAAAAGAATGCGCTGCTGAAATAATCATAAAAAATGGCATAAAAGCTACATGTACTTTTGTTTTGCAGTACAGGCAGTCCCCGAGTTACATACATCCGATTTACATACGACTCTTACTTCCAAACAGAGGCTCAGGGGCTATTACTGTACAGCAGGGTTAGTCGTAATGCTACCGCGCCCGTGCCGACGAGGAGTGCCCGTCTTTTTGGGCCTGGTTCGTAGTACAGTTCGTACATTACAGGAAGTTGGCTCTTGTTAGGCGTGCAGATAAGGGGTGCCCACCTCTTCTTCCGGGTCACTGTGAGGTTTTTACTGCTGTCTGTATCCTCATTAGAAAGATTTAATCTCACTTCCTGTCCTTGAGACAACAGGAAGCGAAAGGAAATCTACCCCAGGAAGGGAAATTCACTCCTGTAAGAGTTATCATAGGAAAAAGGTTTCACCACTGGAGCTTTATCACCAATCCTTGTTTCCACAACAATCCAAAATTTTCAAAATCCAGTTGTCACAGGGACAGAAAGTGAGGTGAAATCTTCTGAACAGGGGCACACACAGCAAAACAAACGGGATAAACGGGATTACAGGGGATAAACCATTCCCTATGCTATCCAAAACAAAACATTTTTTGGCTGGAGTTACACTTAAAAAATGTATCTGTTCCAACTTACATACAAATTCAACTTAAGAACAAACCTACAGTGCCTATCTTGTTCGTAACCCGGGGACTGCCTGTATCTAAACAGATGCTGTGGAAATCTAGCGCTTGCCACCTTTGCAGACTCTATGCTCAATTCACAGAAGCATAATGCATGTGGAATTTTCATTTCCATCTATAAGTTTTTTCTCTTTACAACTAAAAGTTGATCATTTAGCTCACCGAAGGCATTATGAATCAGCTGAATTGACCAAATGCGCATTATTTTATAAATGTTTGAGGTAAGGTTGTTGCTTTTTAAAAATACTACTTGCTTCAGTGAGGTGCCTGTTAAAAATAACAGGAAAAAGAGCAAGTGGTGATAACATAACACTTTGGGGCTAATTTATAACTTGTCAGCACCGCGTATAGCTAAGCCCATGACGCACACAGGGCACTACTGCCACTAAATGGAGCCGAGGAGCTAGGAGGAGTGAAACTTAACATACCACATAACAATCTTTCCCAAAACTGGCAAAGATCCTTCGGTTTGCAAAGTTATAGACTAAAAGCTTTCTTTCAAAGAGAGCTGTGGCCCAACCTTTATGAAATATGCATAATCAAGAGATCTGACTTCACTGTGTCTTTGCTGAATGCATGCTTGTTCCTGACCAGTGACTCAGATGATTAAAGCCAGAGACAGCCAGGTAACCAGCCATTTTAGAAACAGGTTAACAACATATTTCTCTCAGTATAGGTTTCCTTTAAGATGGTTCTGGTATACCTCAGCATCCTGTCTACATAACTGGAACAAGAGTTAAAGAGCAGATGTGGTTAGCCAGAATGAATGTATGCATGGTTTGCCTCAGATATAAATTATTCACAAGGGACTACAAGATGGAACGAACAGATGTTTAATATTTGTCATGCGTTGAGTGTAGTACTACCATTTCTCACCCCCACTACTATATTGTTGACATTGAAACAATCTGGTCGTGTTTTTTGGAGTGGGACTGTACACATGCATGCTATTTACTACTTAGGAGTCACTTGTACAGAAACATTTTTTCTAATATTATTTAACAATGCTCCAGTAACACATTTGTTTTCTGGATTGTTTCAGAAGGCCTGCACTTACATGCCTAATAGTATAGATCATAACTAGCTACTAACCAAACAGAGCCTGCAATGGCTTATGTATCTTGCTCTCGTATAAAACCATGCTTCAGGCACAGAAATAACTTCACTATGTACATGTCTATGTCAGTCATGGGGAAAGTCCTTGAAACAGCCTGTAATAAATATATTTTTCTACTGTACACAGGGATGCTTTAATTTCTCATTCCAGATGTCAGCACAAATTGGCTTATACGTATAGCTAACATACATATTGTAGCAAATATCAATTTGTACATCTTCTTCCTTTGGTTCGCACTGCTAAAGTAATGTTATTTGTTTGTGTATTTAGTAGTAAGCCAAGCAATACAATTTAGCATTCTGACAATGTTAAGCTTTGAATTCAATGGGTAATTATGGCACATTGCCCTTTGATTTTTTTTTTAAACAAAACAACCAACCAGGTAGCTTCTTTGCCCTTACAAAATGATGGAAGTAATTGTTCACATTTAGGATGCTATGACCGGTTGCTTGTGAAAGTTAGAAAAAAAGTCCAGGGAATAAGCGCTCTCCGAAGGGCTGGAGGGGGTTGGAGTTTTTTTTTATGGGGGGCACAAGGTGTGCTGCTTCTCAAAATGTGCTGACCGGGGTTTCTGACATTTTTGTTTTCTCTATGACCGGTTGCTGAATTCAGCATTCACTTGTCCACCATTCTGTCAAATAAGTCATATAGAATAGATGTCACGATCTGGATCAGGCTCAAAGTCCAGTAGCTGAAACAGCAGGCAAAGTCGTAGTCAAACAGCCCGAGTTCGGTACATAAGCAGACTGTAGTAGTATAGGAGGAGGCAGAAGCGTAGTCAGAGATCAAGCCGAGGTCAGTAGCCAAAGGTATCAGGTATGAAGTGGAAGATGATGAGAGTAGTCGGTGCATCAGCAGCCAAAGGTCGTTACACGGGTAGCATTATGAGCAGATTGTATCACAGAAGGGGCAAGAGCACAATAATCTGGCAAACAGGAAGTGCATAGGCATGCCTTAAATAGAAAGTTCAAGGGAGGAGCAAGGAGTTCAGAGTTTAGCAGAAACTAGGTTTAACTGAGGATTACACAGGGGATCAGGCAAGGAGCTATCCAAGGTTCTAAGGTGGCTCAGTGGGTAGAACCACTGTCAGCTACAGCAGAGGCCCTGGGTTCAGATCCGATTCCTGACAGTAGACTTATCGTTGGTGCATAGTGTATCCTGGAACCTGACACGTATTAGTTTCTTACAGAGGAAATAAGCTAACACTTTGAAATGTCCTGTTATTATTGTTTGTGTATTATCATGGTGCTATTTGGAAGTTTCATTGCAAAAGCCTTCTGCCAGGGTTTCCTACCCTTCCTCCTCCAGTTGTCTGTGCATGACTTGTTTTGCAGTATGTTTGACACTGTTGTTCCTCTTTGGTGCCCTCTTATGACCAAACCCGTAAACATCATTATTCTGCATCTACTAGCAAACGTCTGGCAAATTCCTGTCTCAGAGTGATGATTCAAACACCAGCTCACTATTTAACCTTCAGCTTGTCCATTCAATATCCGCCCTCATGTGTGTTCTTTTGATGTTTTCTTGTTCCAGCATATTCTCTTATTTATTTCCTAATAGTTATGTAGTACTGAAATATTATGCAGTACTTTATAGAGTATGTAGAACAATTGATATTAGTCTGTGTCCCCCAAAGGAGTTTATAATGTAATGCCCCTACCATACTAAAGCACGCATCATGGCAAGTTTTGGGCGAAGGCCATTTAATATACCTGTATACTTCTGGACTGTAGGAGTAACCTGTAACACCCATGCAGACACAGAGAGAGAATATGAAATCCATGCAGAGGGTATCCTAGGCAGGATTTGTACATAGGTCTCAGAAGTGAAAACAAGAGTACTAACCATTGTTCTGCCTTCAGAATGTTAGGACTTCACTGCAAGAGTCACTTATTGGTCCCAAGCCGACCATCAAAAAGCTGCCATGGTCACATGCTTTGACAAAGGAGCATGTTAATAGTATGAGGGGTGGACTTAGTTATTGGAGGTGAATATGCCATTTGGGGGGTGTTCTAGTGCTTTTCTTTTTCTACATTTGCAGTTGGGCATAAAAACAAAGGTCCGGTTTGTTGTAGACCCATTCCCTGAGGGCTTGTTCACACCAAATGCAGACCAGATCTGCATGAGTTTCTGCACATGCAGCGCAGTGTGTTTTAGTGCATTTTTGACACGTTCCGGGCCGTTTATATATTTTAAAAAATGTTTGTTTTTTCAGCCTAAAATAGACTTTCAGTGCGTTCCAGAGCGTTTGCATGCATTTCCAGAGCAGAAAAAAATGGGGCATGCTGCAGTTTTTCCACATGCTCTGGAACTGATTGCTCTGGTGTGAACTAGAGCCCAAAATATCATTGGAATACATTGGAAGTCTGCCTTTCAAGTTGGGCATACATATTCACTTTCTTGTTAAGCAATGTATTATAAAAAGACATTGACAGAATAATAATACTTTGTTTCCTATTAGCGCCTGCTGAGAAATTATGCAGTAAGAAAAGTCGCATAACTTGTTTTCCAAAACAACATTTTCCTCTTGTTTTGCACATGCAGAGAACACTCTTGAATTGCCTTGTTAGTCTTCAGAATCATTTCTTGGTATCATCAAATGACAAACAATGCTATTATTGCCATTGTTGTGTAAAGACATAATGACATTGCACCGAGCCATCTTATTAAAACATGAATACAGTGCTGTGAAATTGGTGAAGAGACGATAAACAGCTATCATTTTCATGTCATGTTTTCGTAATTCATTGCAGAGAGACTTTCCTAAGAGGTATGAAGCCATCTGTTGGTTACTAGAGCATGCGCCAAGGAATGACTGTAATATTTCTACACTGCCAACTGTTTACTTGTTTACATCAAAGGGCAGAAAATAAATGTAATCTAACCTCAAATGTCTTGGCCTGGATTATGATGCATAGTGTGGAGTACAGGAAGGATCGGCACATGGGTGGTTCACAAAAGCATTGACGGAAAAACTCATGCCAAACACCACATTCGGTATGGGTATTGGGAAGCTGGTTCACCAAATAATTAAAGTAGAACTCCAGACCAATCACAAAATGGTAGACATATGGTAAGTTATTTACCTTTGTGTTAGTTTTTGTTTTTATTCAAATCGCACTCCTGACCGACTAGAAACCCTTTGGAGTTGGGTGGGTGGGGAGAGTGACTACAGATGACTCCGTGAATCAATAAATGAATGTAGAAAAGGTCACTCGCACTCCAGATTAATTTTCAGTCAATGTTTATTGACCTCTCATTGTGTCACATTGTCAAGTGACCTTTTGGAACCACACAGTTCCGTCTTCAGGCAAAACAACAAGTCTCACTTGTTGGCAATAAGAAAGTGACACACCTCCTTTAGCTTTGATTACGGAACACATTCCCCTTGGCATCGTTTCTATAAGATCATGCAATGTTACAGTATTTATTTCCATCCAGAGTTACATTCATTTTTCACCAAGATCTTGTAGTGATGATGGGAGAGTCGGACCACTGTGCAAAGTCTTCTCCAGGACATGCCAAAGATTCTCAATGGGGTTAAGGTCTGGACTCTGGTGGCTGAATCTATGTGTGACAATGATGTCTCATGCTCCCTGAACCACTCTTTCACAATCTCAGCCCAATGAATCCTGGCATTGTCATCTTGGAATATACCCAATGTGCCATCAGGGAAGAAAAAAAATGATGGAAAAACCTGGTCATTCAGTATATTCAGGTAGGCAGCTGACCTCGTTTTTGGAAACATATCGTTGCTGAGCCTTGTGATTATCCAGTGGAAGGCCCTTACCTGTTTTGCTTAGCTAAATCCATGTAGTGACTTTTTTTTGTCCTTCGGTCACTAACTTCTCTCTGCATTATATGAATGGGTGGAAAAATGCAGGTCATGATGTGGAGTAATACTGGAGTATCTAATGGATAGCAGTATGCGCTGTCCACTATAAAAAGGCTCCCAAAGAGTCAACTTATTTTCTCCTATGCTGTTTCTCCCTCACTGGCCAAACCTGCAAAATGTTAGTCTGTCAGCCAGAGATCAAGTGATGTCCACTAGGCAGATCGGCAGAATCAGCAGTATGATGCAGCCTTATGGAGGAACTGCTGGGCACCTTTTTTTTAAATTTCTGCTGAGCAAAACCTAATTAGCGCCATTCATAAGAGTATATATTTTCAAACAGTTTCTAAGGGAAAAAAATGGATCAATCAGCCTACTTGCCAACTGTTTTGATAGAAACCATTGATTGTTCCGTGACCTCTTTGGTTGTTTTTGTGAATATTGGTTGAATAAGATTAATATTAACAGAAAATTGACCAAGCATATAGCCAGCACAGAGGTTATTTTACTGTTTGTGAATACAAGCAAAAGGGAATCTGTAACTAGCCAACACTTCCTCCATATGTATTTTTAAAAAAGTGTTAGTTTTCATTTCCTAATTGTCACAAAAATATCACAGTTGGTAACTATGTGCTCATAAACACTTCTCTCACCTCTACTTTTTATAAATTAGTTCCTGTGGGCCAAATGTATAAACTGGTATTAGTAAGAACTTTGTTAACTTTTTCCTCTTGTACATCATGGTGGGACATTCTGCACAAACCACTACACCTTGGCAAAAATGGCTGAGGCTCCATTCATCTTCAGAGCATTCAGATCTCCCCCATTATTTGGGAACCCTATTATGTAAATATTTACAATTGGTTCTGTGTTGAGGCTTTGACCTTCCTTCTCCCATCTCCTGCACCTTTGTCTCAGCCATGAAATGAGATTGATAGCCTTACGTGCTTAAGCAATTGCAATTGCAAGTGCTAATTGCAATTTTCAAAATCATTCATTGGGACCACAATATTAGAGACAAGATGTTTACACCAAGAACTATATTAAGGACACGAGGACACAAAAAGAGGTTAGAAGGGAGGCCACAGACCACAGACCACAGTCAGTAGTATCTGCTGATAGCATAGATAAATTCAAGAAACCTTTAGATGAGCTCCTTGAGTCTTTAAATATACAAGTATATGGGAACTACTAGAGCCAAGAATATACAGACACACACACACACCTTACCTAACCTACTATGTTACTATAATAATAATAGCAAAATAAGGGGAAGCTTTGGCTGTGCATCAAGGATTTATTTGAATCGGTATCAGTAATTTTTTACATCGAACAGAAAACATGTTAAAATTAAAATATGGCTTCTGTTTTTTTATTTTTATTTTAGACAGGTGGCTTAATAATACAGATTGAGGGAAACATAGAATGAGGTGCCTGTGATATGCTTGCAGATGCTAAATCAGCACTCTAAGTAAGATCTTCAAAACTTTAACACTGAAGCTGAAGGGTCCTTTAAAGCTGAACGCCGTGCACCAAAGTATAAAGCGCTATGCATAGGTGTCCTGGGTTACCAAGTATTAAGTTTCCCAGTGAAAGTTATTTTATCTTTATGGCAAGAAAAGAGGAGATATTTCAGTCTTAGACACAGCTTCTCCTAAGCCATTTCTTGTTATGGTGACCACTGCAGCTTGTTTTTGTGTGCAAGTTCGGCTGCCTAATTAGAGAGCTCCTCCGTGGAGGGGAGGGCCCAGTGAGTTGCGGTCCAGCTGGCTTTGTACAGGAGGTGGAGGAGAAGATGCGGGGGGCTTGGGGCTGGCCATAGCATGTGATCTGATGGCGGCATGTCCCGGAAGCAGGCTGGGGACTGCAATTAATTCTGTTGGTACTGATGGCACTTCAAGCTGCAGGTAAGAGGAGCAGCACACGTATGCAGGGAAAGGGACTATGCACAGTCCTCCTGAGACCTTGCACAGGCCACCATAGACTCCACACAGCCCACCATAAGCCCTGCACAGCTCTCCTGAGACCCCGTACAGCCCACCTGAGACCATGCACAGCTCTCCTGAGAACCTGTGTTTGCTGTATCCAGTGACTGACACGTTGCGCAAAATGTCCTAAACAGGATGGGGTGGGGAGTTTAGTCTTGTCTAGGGCAGCACAAAACCAAAATACACCACTGAATACAGTATCCACAGGACTACACAGGGAAAAAAATCTAGTCTAAATTAAAAGGGGGAAGCAGATAGTGAATTTATTTCATTGCCAAACATTTAGCTTTGAAGTGTTATGATTGAGCTTATGCAAGAATCTAAATAATAATTCCTAAATTATTATAATTGTGTAGGCTTATTAATGAAAGATTTAGAATACCCCCCTACCCATTTAGCTTTACTTCTATCTAAGACCCTTTGCCTGGAGTGTCTGGGATTAGAGGTCTCTCCTCATAGAGGGGAAATGATCAAAACTGGAGCAGACAACAACTGGAGCAGCTGAATTCTGAATTCATGGTGACACTGTCCTTCCTTCTGGAGGGGAGCTACTTTTGTTCCTCATGGTTCCTGTGTGTGTTGTAAAGTAGCCACCAATCTCACTCCTGCGATGGACTACAATCTCAATACTAAATGTGACCATAGGGAACAAAAGTAGCCACCCTCCAGAAGGAAGGACAGTGTCAGCACCAATTCAATGATGAATTGTGATACACAAATAAGATACATTTTTGCTAATAGTTAAGTTACTTAAATGCATTTTCAAGATTTACCTCCTGAGTGTAGTGTCTCTTTAACTGCCTCCGGGCCGGCCGTAGTAGAAAAACGGCCGGCCCGGAGCTCTCTAGAAAGAATAATAGCCCATGTCTTTTTTGTTCAATAGTCCAGTCTCAACTAACTTAATTTCTGAACACGTGCACATGAACTTGAACATCTAGATTTCTTGTATGGCAAAGAGCTGAAGACTATATTATGCAGCATGCTTCCTGTGCCATTTAGTGAAAGCCAAAGTGTAATTTGTATGTATGGAGGTCATCAATTCATTAGATTGATGCATTTGGAAGGTGGGATTATGAAAAACGTTGAGTGATGTGTAAATTGGTTTGGCTACATCTGCAGTGCGGCCTAGAATGCTGAGATTCTGCCGGCAATTACCCTTATTGCAGTTCTTTCTCAGACTGTAGAACACTAATTTACAATGATGATTGAAGATGTGAACCGGTGTGTGATGGACTGAGGCAGCTTTGGACGGATACCCTCTCCTTTTCTCTCCTGCGGAGCTTCTTTTCCCCAGTGTCTCACTCACTGTGAAATGTGCTTGCCGAAAATGGAGTTTTAATGTATGAATGGAAAGCTTTCCATAATTCATCAGACAAGGAAATCTCTGCTCTGCTCTTCTGGAGTGTGTTAGTTTCGCTAGCTGAGGCTTGTGAAGATCTCTGAGCTAATGGAGATTGTAAAATGCCTAGGGGTTGCTGGGTAATGGAAGTGAGGCTTTTTTTTCTGATCAACAAGTCATTTCAGCTTCATAATAATCTTAGCACAGAGTACCTGACCTTATACAAATCATTCTTATGGAGGAAGTGTACTATGTTATTTTTGGTACTTTAACTCCACTTTTTATTATCAAATTGGAAGTCAAAACTTTTTTTTTCACATTTTGGTTAGAACTGGAAATGGTTACAACATCTAGCAGGATTTTTCTGCACTTTGCTTCTTCTAGTTATGGAATTTTTCCCATCACCTCTTGTCATGTCTCTAAGACAGGCAGTAAGGGTAAATCTGATGAAACAAAACAGGGGGCGCCTTCCCTGGTGTAGATACATTTTTTATTAAGCAAATAGCAAAAATACAATCATACTCACAAAAGAGTAGATACCAAAAAGCCTTCAAAGTCAGAAGTTGATCCTCAGTCTATCGCAGCATGTGAGAGCTGCACAGATGATGGTTCCTGTGTAACAGCATAATATGCCAGGGTTGATGCGTTTCTGGGTCCACTACTCCTTCCTCAGGGGTTCTGTTATCTGCTCTTTTGTGAGCATCATTCTATTTTTGCTATTTGCTTAATAAAAATGTATCTACACCAGGGAAGGCGCCCCCTGTTTTTTTTTTTGTTTCATTATAGATCACAGTCTCCCTGACTGATGTGGGCAGCGACCTGTAGAACTTCTGCATGAACATTTCTTCAGTGGAGTGGTCAACTCTGGGGCTATTGTTTCTTTATTTTAGTAAGGGTAAGGCCCCATTCACACGGGAATCAGCCGGCACGTACAGCTCCGTGCTGCTTGCACGGCCGTATCGGGTAGCTCACGGGAAGGACAGGTGCTGCGTGTGATTAGTATGCAGCCCCTGTCCTTCTCTATGGGACTACGCGGCCAAACGCCCCCCTACGCTAAGCTCAAGTGTAGGTGCGTGTTTCCTGGCTTGGACGCAGACATGATCCATCCTGTCAGCGTACGAGGGGCGTACGGCCGCGTAGTCCCATAGAGAAGGACAGGGGCTGCGTACTAATCACACGCAGCACCTGTCCTTCCCGGGAGCAGCCCGATACGGCCGTGCACGGAGCTGTATGTGCTGGCCGTTTCTAGTGTGAATGAGGCCTAAATCTCTTCAATGGGGACACCAACAGCAATAAATATCCTATTGGGACCCATAAAAAAGCTAAAATGAAAAGTATTAGATTCATCTCACTAAGCTGCAATGATAATTTTTTGCAATACCAGCTGTTTCTATTATTGTTAGTAATAAGGGCCGATGGGAGCTGAAAATAATAGTCATATGGCTGGAAATAGCAATCACTATGGGAGACATGATTTGTAGCTCACTCAACTGAGCCTACTGTCTGTATTGCCCATTTAAAAGAGCCTGAGCCATCTTTTATTTTTAATCTGCTCTTGTAAAATGATTGAAGAAGAGTTATATGTGCGCCACTGTTCCCATCAGACAAGAATATTGGTGGAATAGACACCCAAAAAACTGCCTGGAGGACAAGCAGATATCTTCCCGCTTATTGTTTTCAGTGAGATATTTGCTTGGCTATGGTCACTCTGTGGGTCTAGTCCTGACTGAAAGCAACAAACTCTAATTCAAAGCCAGCTTAGCTCATCTTCCCACTTTTAAATAGTACCCAAAATCCAAGAACAAAAATGTAACATATTGTAGCTCACCAGTCCTTAGAAGTGGTCTCTGCATATGTTTTCTTTTTTTCAGGCTTTTTTTCTTTGTTTTCACCTGGTGATCCTGACAGTAACATACTTCTTGCCCCGTTCTTTGTCTGCTCTATCTAGGGGCTCTATAGTGATCTCGATCGCCGCCGCCGCTGCTCGTTTTTAATACGAGTGATCTCATTAGATCACTCCTATTAAACGAGCAGTGGCTCCTACTGTACATTTAGCTCTGTTTTAGCAGGGCTAAATGTACAAAGAACTACGCCCAGCGCCCGAAACTGCATGTCTCGGTCGTCGGGCGATAGGGATTCACTCCATAAGACGCACACACATATCCCCCCGCCTTTTGGGGGGAAAAAAGTGCGTCTTATGGAGCGAAAAATACGGTATATACATATATATATATACATACATATACACATACATACACACACACATTCTCTCTATTAATGTACACATCTAGCTCACATAAATAGGACTAAATAGCTTTAGCAAAGGAGATTATTATTACAAAGTTTTAAATATTTTAGGTTAGGTGGCACAGTGTGTTCTAAAATTAACTTTTGTTGTCATTTTACAAACTGTTTTACTAAGAAAAATATTCTGGGAGTTTTCCAGGTTGAAGCAGAAATGAAACATAACCAAGAAACAGAGATTAAATCAAAGCTACATTTAAAATGTTATTAAAGACAATTAATGGCTTGTTCCAGGGTCTCAGGTTCAGTAGCTGTCTCCGCATGATATAGTACAGTATATAGCTTACAGTCAGGCTCTGAGTATAAATTCAATTTGTTGCGAGGATGCCTGTCTTGTTCCAGATTTATGAATGCCTGTGTTGTATAATTCTATTTCTATGAGAAGATTTTTTACTTACGATCCTTACATACATTTCTTGTAAATGGAGCAACATCAGCTTATCTGATGAATAGGCCGGCAGCGGGCACCCTTAGAGGGAATCAGTCAAGAATCTGAACATTTAATTGTTATAATTGGGCAGGCTTACCTATGAAAGGTTTATATTTTCTCTCTTACATAGCTTCATTTCATTTCCCTGTATCTGACTTTTTAGCTGGAGTTGGGGGCTTGTTCAGCAAAGGTACAAATTACTACAATTCCACATACAACACCATTAACCCACCTTTACCTTGTTAAAGTATATCTAAAACCAAAACTTTTTTTCATTTTAGAGAGCGTAGATAATGGTTGAAAGTAGGGATGCACCCATACCGATACTAGTATCGTTATCGGTGCCGATGCAAAGTATTTGGGCGAGTACTCGTATCGAGTACGAGTGACAAGAGAGCATGGAGCCGGCCAATCAGGAAGCCAGGCAGCGTGTAATCATCCTGATTGGCAGGGAAGCTGGCTTCATGCTCCCTCGTCACCTCATGACAAGGGAGCATGGAGCCGGCTTCCTGGCCAATCAGGAAGCTGGGCGTTGCGTCATTACACGGCGCCCGACTTCTTGCCTGGCCAGAAAGCCGGCTCCATGCTTTCTCCTCACCTAGTGAGGAGAAGCGTGGAGACGGCTTCCCTGCTAATCGGGAAGCTGGGTGGCAAGTCTTTACACGCTGCCTGGCTTCCTTAAAGGGACATTCGGTATTCGGTACCTGCAAGTACCAGAAAAAAAATATTGGTACCTGTACTCGATACCAAAAAAACGGTATCGGTGCATCCCTAGTTATAACCTCTTGGGAGATTTTTTTCACTTCCTGTCCTGTGGACACAGTGTTGAGTGAGAGCAAATCTCCTCTTAGGCAGTTATCACCTAAATAGTTGTTCCTCTTAGGAGATTTAGCCACCATTGCTGTTCTGGTGACAAGTATTTTCCTTCACTTTCTTTCCTGGTGACATCGAATCTCTCTAACAGGGATGCAGACTGCAATGATAACCTGACATATGTTCTAAGTCTCAACCATTGTACCGTATTCAAAACGCTTACATTTTCGGATGATAAACATCATGTATGCTTAGTCTTTGTCTTGCTAAATATGCCCTCTTTATATTCTTTTAATGTTAAAGCCCAACTCCAGTTTCTCATATAAAGGGGTATGCAAATGAACATGTCACATGACCTACCTCTTCAGCACAATCTGACTTGCACCCCTGGACTGTGGAAGGAGTTGAGCAGTGCACATGCAATCTCCTCCCCAGCTAAATTGGTACGCCTCCATGGACAGAGATGGGAAGCAAGGGGGAAGCTGATCACCAGCAGGGTGGTGAGCAAGAGAACTACTAGAGAAAGATCCAGCTGGCCATCACATAGCTCATGGGCTGTGCAGTGCCACCGCCAGCAGCTGCAGGGTGATTCCCTGTGTCAAGGGCAGCCACTGTGTAATCCTCTTCTACCCAAGGTGATTCAAAGAAAGACATAGGTATAAAGTTGTTTGTTGTCCCTGTACATAGTAAAACAAAAGCCACTATATTTTTAAGTGAAAGCCCACTTAAAGTGGTGTTAACGTCAAAATGTTATAATCAATTTCCAATACTGATAAAATCACTTACAATGGATGTTGCTTCTTGATGATTAAAAGTGTTAGCTTCCTGCAGAATCAGCTGGTCTCTTGAACACTGGTCCTGATATCCTGGTTTAGAGTGGCTCCTTTCCCTTGCAGTGTCCTATGGAGACACCCTTGTGTGTGCTAGTAAGCTGTGTGCATCTCCACAAACACACAGGCACAACACGGCTAGCCTCTCTCCTGTTCCCTGCTCCTTCCTCTCTTATCCCTACTCCAAGCTAATAGATGGACAGCTAGTGGAGACTGATCTGTCTCTTGCCCCAAAAATGCTTAGCTGGGCCATGTATATTTGTTGGATCTGGATTCATTACAGCTATTCCTCACTTAACGACCAAGTTCCGTTCCTACGACCAGGTTGTTAAACGGATTGGTTGTTAAGTGAGGAACTCTATACAGTACAGTACTGCATTAGTACAGTACTGTATAGCGTTGCAGATGTACAGTACTAAACAGTTTACTGTACATCGGGCAATTAAATACTTACCAGGACCCGCAGTGAAGAACGGAGGACATCACTTCCACCGGCGACACGTCGCACTGACGCGCAAGGTCGGAGGTCGATCGGAGGACGGTCGTAAGTGCGAGTGGTCGCAAAGCAGGTAAGTCGGTAAGCGAGGATTAGCTGTATTGAAAAAAGTTAAAGAGTTTAATACTACTTTAACCTTAGTGGGCCCTCCCTCTCGAATCTGCTCATTCCATATGCATACTTACCTATCCCCACTCTCCCAAAATCCCCCCCAAAATACGTGATCTACAATGAAGATCAGGCCCCCACTAAGGGTAAGTGCACTTATACTTTAGTCTCTTTTTCCATAAAGAGACTCAGACCCCCTCCGCCCCACAATAGCTCAATTTTGGGTCATTCTAACAGACAAAGCTTTACCATTTCTGGGTAGTGTCTGAGCTTGCCAATACCTCTGTACCCACACACACCTATTGGCCCATCTTTGATGGATAGCCTCACTGGCTAATAGGAAAGTGCAGAAGTCAGGAAGGGTTGGGCATACTTTGGCATTATCAGGTGCTCCCAAAGCTGTGACAGTCAGAAGGGACCAGCATTTGACTTGACAGGAGGGTTTAGGAGGTTGATTCAGGTATACACATGCACCTCCAGTTGCCTTCACTTTGTACCTTAAACAGTTTGGGGTTTTTATTCCCCATGACAGAGTCTCTTCAAACACATAATGAACACTCAAAGAAAGCTTTCCATATTAATTTTTCCGTACGTTTCAGCTGTCATCTGCTGCTCTTAAGCATCTGAAAGTACTTTTTGTGGTATAAATATAGATTTCATGTTTGGCAGTGTGTTTGGTATTTGGTGCTTCCCTCAACAGTGCTTTTTCTGTTCCCCATAAAGCGTTGCAGGGTGTGGCGCAGTGGCTATATATAGAATATGGCAGCAAAAAAAGTGAGAGAACGCCTCTTATGGAAACTAACTTGACGCTAGTAGACCAATCTCAAATATGAGGAATTCTCGATACATTGTGTCATTTATTGCAGATTTTGAAGCCGATTAGAAGAATGATCACTGAAAAGCTGTGGGTGAAATCAGTTTGCAAAAGTATTAGTTTGAATGTAAACTATTGCGATGTGTGTCATGATTTGTATATATCTGACGGCAACGCCTGTCCCCCGACTGGATACGCCGTCAGAGCTAGCTCTCTATGCACTGGAACTAACTAGCACATAACTTGGCTATAACAGAAGCATTACCCTACACATCAGACAGAACCTATTTTAGGGTAAAACGGGGACTAACAGAATCTCTGTCCGCACACCACACACAGTCACTGGTCGGGACACAGTGTAGGGGAACAAAGGTATGAACAGTTTATTGAGCAACAACACACATTTTATAGCTCACCGATCCCACCTCCTCTAGGTAAGAATACATTATTTTGATGAAAGTAACCTTTCTGGGAAATAGCTGAAAAGGTTGCCAATAAAGGGATTATCAAAGAGGTTAACAATAAAAGGATTATCAAGGTGATCATGTCAGCAGGTTAATCAAGGGAGGTAGATGTAGTTATCTTTGCTGGTAGCTTATTGTGTGGGTGAAGCAGTTCAGACTTAGTGGTGCCAGCAGTACATGGCGCGCAAAATGTCCGCCCAAAAGTTCCATATGTTTGGTAATAGGTTCCGCTGGTCAGCGGTACAGCTGCTGGGCGTAGCGCTAAATAAGCCCATATGAGAATTCCATAGAGAAGTTCAGATGTTAGGTCCGGGACTAGATACAGTACTAACCCAACTGGTAATTTAAAACCTTAATTCAGGCCAGGGTCCATAGTCGGTGGGGAGGAGGCAGGCCTTCAGTCCCCTCCAAGTGCCCAGGGATGTGACAATATCCTGGGCAATTTAGCAGTACAAACAAGCAACAGTGAAGAACAAGATTGTGGTCAAATACTATGAAACAGAAGAGGACTTAAAGTGCATTTATCCTTTCTACTCCCCCCCGGCTCAGTGTACTGTATACCTATCTGTGTTCCAAATATACAGCCTTCCACAATGTTCACATCCTGCAGGTGAGCTATTCTCAGCGCTGACTACTCTTGCACAGTCAATACTCTTACACTTTCTATAAGACCATCTCCCAAGCATCTCCAGTCTTGGCAGATAGCCCCATAGAAGTCTATAGGTGTAATCGGGACAATAAAGACTTCGAGGGCAGGATGTAAACATTGTCCCGGCTGTAAGAAAATAGATAGTTATTAATCTTGGGTGAAGGCAGAAAGGATAAGTACACTTATCCTTTAAGAACCATGCGCTGTAGTAGTCGAAGAAAAGATCTCTTAGTCATTGCTGTGTAGCCCAGCTTCTTGTCTCCCCTAACCTCCCTGTCGGTCCAGAAGGTGATCATCTCATTTGTAACACATTTAAAGGTGTTATATTATCGCTGAATCTGCAGGGAGTCCTTGAAACAGTTGCCATAATGTGCAAGTATGTCCTTCTCCAGGGACACAAGGTCTGCGCTCCACCTCTCCACCCCTTCTTTAGCAATTGGTCAGCCATTATGGTCTGAATTTGCAGAGCCATTCACCTTGGGAAATTGCATGTACATTCATTCTGTGCAAATGGAGGCAAATGTGCAAATGAATGATATTAACAAATTTACATTCCAGGTTGAACATATTATCAGGTAAGTACTGCATTATGGCCACTAAAGGAAGCTGAGGAGCATAGAAAATAAATTTTCCAGTTTAATGCAGCCGGGAGTCTGTTTACGGGGTCCCAGTGCTGTCGCCTTATGCAGTACGGCAGCACAAACTAAAGTAATATTAAATGCTCCGCTTTTACCTTAACAAATTCATCTCGACCAAAGAAACATTATCCAAGTAAACAACAACTTGTTAACAATTGGAACAATTTGTTAATACTTTTTCCCCAGCACTAGCAGTCTAGAAATTTCAAATCTGCTAACTCCAGCTCTCTTAGCGCCACCTTCCCGAACTTCTGGTTAGGGGGAGCGCACGTACTAAGTGCTTCACAAGGAAGAGGTAACAAAGGACAGCGCAGTGTTGAGCAACAGTCAATTTCTGAGCTTTAAAGGATGGGGGAGCATGGAAGTAGAGATGCGGCCTGCTGTTTGTATTGCCACACACAGCATAGGGAGACAGGTCTCTAGTCCCAGCCGGGAGCGCACACACAAGGGTGGCTCCACGGGCGCCCTGAAATGTAGCCACCTTAAAACGGGAAAGCTTGGGCAATGATCATGTGATCAGCTGAAACTGGAAGAAAGGCAAACTTCACAAAAATGAAGAAACTATATATAAGGAAGGTGCTGAGGTCAGCAGCTGAAATGGCGAATAAAAGTTTAAAGTTTAATTACACTTTAACAGAAAAATATACCTGCTAGCTACCTGCTTTTAATGGAGGTTTAGTTCCAATTTAAAATTCTTGGGATAGCATACAGGAGCAGATATCTTTAAACGATCCCGAGGAATAAATTTACCATTGCATTCTAATATTTCCAAGCTGAAGCACATCTGTGACCTGGATAGGGACAGATAATTGACATATAATTCTGCAAGCTACAAAATGTATTTGTCTGAAGTTCCTTTCCATCACATGGATTTTCATGCAGGCTTATTGTGGATTGTCCATTTTGAATCTGAAAGTTTATTTAAACAAAACATTTAGATTTTTGTCTCTAAGAATCCCTTTTTATAAACGTATGGAGTTTTAGAAGTCAGGTTAGTGCATTCAAAAGCATGTGTTTTTCCAACACATCTACTTGTGTTTTCTGTGCAGTTAGGCACAGGCCCCTGAGATTTAAGGATATTGTTTGGCTTCCACCATGCAGTTTAATTTCCCACACGGCATTTGTCAAGAAAGCAAATTTTAGGTGAGTTTTTCATGCATTTACAATGCATTTCTTTCGTCCTATTAGATGTGGTTACACGCTTGACCACACAGAAAAGGGTCCAGACAGTTCTAAATTATATTTCAATGCAAGGTAATGAAAAAGCATCAGAGTTGCATTGTGCTTTCTGACAGAAAAGCATTTTGTGGCGAGTTATACTAAAGTCAGATGGGTCAGAAATGAATTCCACTGGTGCCATATTGCCATCAAGTAAAGGAAAGATAAGAATGATGGCCCGGGAAATTCCATCTTTAAAACAAAAGCCAACAATGACAGTCCTCATTTCTGTCCTAATTCCCATTAATACCCCCAGAGGTTTGAAAGTATAGTACAGCATCTCATCAACGAACCATATTTGCTCAGGGCAGCAACATTTCCCATGATATGTGGTACACTGAACAGCATATGCTTTTCTTGCTTCAACAGATTTTCAGAGGAAGAGTAGTTTCTGCCAGGGAGCAGGGTGAAAAGGTAGAGTATTTTTGTCTTCCCATTGGATTTAATTGAGTAAAAAATAAGAGGGGGTAGGGATGGGCTTGTGGTTTGGGTCAAGCATGGGTTTGCAGCGCTGGCCAATTGATACAAAGTTAAGGGCTTTTGCTTATTTTTTTATGAGTACATTTTCCCATAGCTTTTAAATCTGTTGTGTCTGTTTTTCCACTATTCTAATCAGGCCTATTTCCCTAATTGTACAAATAAGTAAACTAAACATGAGATTGTAGTCCATTACAGGAGCGAGTTTGGAGCAGTGGCTACTTTACAACACACATAGGGACCATGTGGAACAAAAGTAGTCACCCACCAGAAGGAAGGACAGTGTCACAAATAAGATACATTTTTGTTAATAGTTAAGACACTTCAATGTATTTTTAAGATTTAACTGCTGAGTTTAGTGCCAATTTAAAGGCATCTACCAAATATGCAACTTGAAGGATTGGTGGTTTTCTTATGTCACCCTTATGTCAAAATTACGACCTCCTCCCCACTGTACAATATTTCTGGTACAGTCTTTCTTGTCAGTGCCCAGTTGTTTGACAATCCCTTGCCTATTAGCTAGAAATGCACCGATACCAGTTTTTCGATATTGAGTACGAGTACCAATATTTAACTTTCGGTACTCACTGATACCAAGTACCGATACTGGTACTTCCGGTAGCACGGAGTCGGCTTCCCGAGCAATCAGGAAGCCAAGCGGCGTGTCATTACCCGCCGCCCGGCATCTTGATTGCCTGGGAAGCCAGCTGTCACAGTTCAGCTGCAGACTTGCAGCTGAGCTGTTACTTGTAGTTCAAGTATATACATATCTCCTACCCCTGGTTCTGCGGGCATGCAGGGCTGTGCTGGGGATTGTAGTCCTCCAGGCATGTACTCTAAACCTGACTCACACTTGCACCTGTCTGCAAGCTTTAGGCGTCGGCCGACCTCTCCTGCTGTTTCTTATGCAGCTTCTCGGCCAATCAGTGCAGTCCGCTTGTGGCCAATGCTGTGGATCCTCCCTCTTCCTGTCTCTATTTAAACCAAGGGCAGCAAACGGCACGCTGCCCGAGCAACGCTTTCCTAAGCTAGTTGCCGAGTCCCCCATTTGTGATTTACCCTGAATTCCTGGAAGTTTTCCCGTGTACCGAACCTTTGGCTTGTCCTTTGAAATCCCTGTCTACTGGCTGCCCTGTGCTTCCCTTTTTTCCTTGGAAATCCCTTTCTACCGGCTGCCCTGTGCTTCCCTTTTGTCCTTGGAAATCCCTGTCTACAGTCTACGCTGTACTTCGCTTGGTCCCTAGAAGTCTTCAGCCTGTCCCTAACCTTTGATTTGTACCCTGTACCTGTTAGGTGAGTTGGGTGGACCTAGGGATTGTGACCTGGGGTAAGCACGCAGCCAAGCCCATCTCCACCATTGGGCGCTCTGTCGAATACCGTCTGGCTCTTAGATTCCACATCCTGGGGAACCCCTGCCACCTACTCAGCATTGCAGCACCCTGCCTTGTATTTGAACTTCCAGCTCAAGCTGACTTCCACTGCCTCATTCAGTAACCCTACTCTGTTCCCTGCTTGTACTCCAGCTCTGGGAATTGTCAGCCTACACTGCTTGGACCCTTTTCTCTGAGGGTCCCTGCCAGTGCAGTGGAAAGGGTCCACATACGGGACTCCAGTTCATACCCGTGAGTCCCGATCCGTGACACCAGCTCCATGCTGTTTGGCAGATTCAATGCTGGTTGGCTGGAAAGTCGGCTTCCCAGCCAATTAGAGTGGAGCCAGCTTCTCGGCCAATCAGCATGGAGCCCACCAATCAGCATGGAGTTGGCTTCCCGGCCAATCAGGAAGTTGGGCTGTGAGTTATTACCCACCACCTGGCTTCCTGAAAAGCCAGCTCCATGTTCCCTCGTGACACTGCTGGTCAGAGGAAGTCTTCCTCTGACCGGAAGTTCCAGAATCGGGGGTAGGTATTGGAGCATTTGGGTGAGGACGAGTACTTGCCCAAATACTGGGTATCGGCACCAATACTGTTAATAGTATCGGTGCATCCCAACTATTAGCCTTGAAAATGCTTAGAATTGAATTTGTAAGATTCTTCCCCAATAGAGTTTAGTGGTGTTTGGATTTAAGTTTGCAATTTCTGGACATTACGGTTGGTTTGATGAACGTCCTGTGAACAGAACCTAGGCACATTCACTTACCCCTAGAGGAAGTTTGGAATCTGTCTTTATTTTTTCTTTTAATTAATGTATTCATGTTCACTAATGTAACCTCTTGATAGATCAAAGGACCCAATTTACAGGGGTACGGTATACCCCTTTCCTGACATTTACCTGCACTGGGCATAGATGTGTGGAAGACCACCAAACATCAGAAATGATGATCAGCTTTTTTTTTTTCTATGTTGGTTGGATAATTCAGTGTGATGAATTTAAAGTGACACTAAAGGATAATTTTTCCCCCTCCCCCCAATGTTAATGTTAGCACTTACCTTAAATGATGTCTCTTAATCCGATCTTCCTCTTCTTTCCCCATGTTTTCATCTGTCCCTCCAGCGGTGTGGCGGCTCTCCGATCCAGCGCGGACTCCTCTCTACATACAGGCACTTCCGATCCAGCGGTGTCTGCATGCGGGTGCACGCGTCCATAGACTTACCTTGCGTTTCTGCTCGTCTCCCGGCCAAGAATCCGAACTGCGCATGCGCCCGCCCCAGGATGCTTTACGGCCGCCCGAACAGTTTCATTTTCTCCGATGGGAGCGCGCAGCGAAAACAGGGTAAGTGTAAACCGCTGTTAAAGCGGGTTTAAAAAAAACCCAAAAAAACTTTTGCCTATATCTACTGCTTGATAGCAGAAGATATAGGCAAAAAAACCCAGAAAAACCAGAGGCTTTAGAATCCCTTTAAGGAACTACAGATATTGTAGAACATTTTTTAAAATCAAAACTCACTCTTCTTTTCAACGCCTTTACTACTGCAACTTCTATATTAACGTCTCTCAGCACAACGCCCTGTACTGAGAATATCTTAACAAATGTCCAATCATAGAACTAGGGGTAATGGTCAGATATCAGAAAGCATTATGTACAAACGATTGGAAGGTGACCAGCTGAACTCTCATTGTGATAATAATGATAATAATAGTTTTAAAATTTAAAATAAGATTATGACAAGCTAAAAATATATTTTTGTGCATTCATCATGTTATAATACAAATTCTGAGCAGGGTACTTATTGAAGCAATTTACCGAATAAGAGATATAGGTCCTTCATGAGAGTTGTAGGCTAATTTTTGCCCTGGGCACCTAGCCATCAATGGCCCTGGTCACAAAATGTTTACGTGCCAAAATTTAGCAAACTTTTGGGTTGAAGAACTTTTGTAGTGAATGGTGCCAGGAACACAGAATGTTCTTCTTTACAAAGGCCACAAGAGGGAGATATAGTATAGTTTTTTTGTTGTTTTTTTTTACCATGGGCATTCAACTACACAAGGAGTGACCCTATAATACACTTCTTAATGGTGTAAGTATCATACAATATCATTTTTCTTGTGGAAAAAATGTTTCTTTACCAAAAAGGCTTAATGGTCTGGTCAAAAAAATTAAGAATTTCAAATTAAAAAGACAATATTACATCGGCATAATCTGTTGAATTTCCAACATATGTGTGTCGGGGGGCTGATTACAAACTTTTAACCCCAAGGTACTGCTGACCTTTTGGTTTTCTCTCATGTTAAAATCAGGGGTTCACGTCCCATAATGCCAAATGAACTGTAACTATTTTTTCTTCAGTTCGCTAAAGGACCTCTGAAATGAACAAGTAGAAAATGTATGTGGAATATGCAAATTTAAAGGTGAATTATGAGGTGAGTGATTTCCACTCATCCTTATACGGTAGTTATAGCCGCCCTGTGACAAAGAAGCTGTCACAGGTCGGCTCTATTGATCGGTAAGTGAGCAGAAACATGGCACCGATCGTCTGCCTGCAGTAGATTCCCTCCCTGTCAGTCACCGCTCCTGCAGTAGATTCCCTCCCTGTCAGTCACCCCTCCCTGTCAGTCACCGCTCCCTGGAGGGATTCCCTCCTCTCCGATCCTCCAGCGCTGAGTCGACGAACGAAAGGGGAGGGTGCGGGCACAGCTGGCTCTGCCTCTAGATAGGCAGAGCCAGCCGTCACTCACGCAGCTGGGTGGATCTCGACAGTATTGTCAGGATTCGTCCCGGCTGCTGCGCTCTCAGTATATTGCAGGCAATAGCCCGCTATATACTGAGCTTTGGGTCATTTGAGGAGGTTAGTATATGTCCTCCCGTGACCCTAAAGAGAACTATGGGCAAAAACACTTACCCTATAGTCCTCTTTTAAGTAAATTATGAACAAACGACAGTACTAAAAACATATATACTATGTGTGTGTGCGTGCGTGTGCGTTGCAGTTCAAGTTTTGTTTACTAGCATATAGTGTGTATATGTGTGTGCGTGTGTGCATGCGTGCATTACAGTTCAAGTTTTTTTTATTTATTAGCATGTAGTGTGTGTGTGTGTCCGTGTGTGTGTGTCTGTGTGCGTGCGTGCATTGCAGTTCAAGTTTTTTTTATTTGTTATTAGCTATTTCAAATGTTTCTTATATTAGAAATCCTAGCACGGTGACTGGCTTCATTATAGACACCAGAGGGCAGTGTTTTGTCACTTACCATCACTTTTATTTTCTTGCAGAGACCTCTACAGAAATTGCTAATTTGATGAGTGACCTATAAAACATTTGTTTAGTCGAGTTGTTTTAATATGTTTCCAGTCAGGGAAACAAAATAAGTTACACGTTACCATTAAAACAAATAAAAGGTGGTTTCCGATAAGGGCAGGATGAAATACAGCTGAAAATATAAACATCTGTTTAAAAAAGTAATATTCGCTGGAGATTTAATAGTGGCGATTTATGCTCTTTATAAATCTGTCTCTTTGCCTTACACTTTGTAATCAGAAGGTCACACAGAGCAGCTTCAGCGGGTAAAACACAGGCATAGTGGTATGGGAGAATTATGACCTTGTATAAATTCTGACAACTGCCGTATGAAGACACACAAATAAGTAAAGCCGACATAAATAATGGTATTTATATTGCACATTTTATGATATACTATTAAAGGAGCAGCAGCACTTTTTGAAACTTGCCACAAAGTGCTAGCAGTCCTGAGGCCAAGGATGTTATCTGCAGTAGTCTGGTTAGATCACCTATATATACCAACCCTGGAGGGTTATAGACGCCCATTAGATATCTGTCTCCTGTCTGTGCAACAAATGGCGCAACTTGTGACAGATTCATGTAACTGTTGGCAAGGTGTATACTAATCTGTTGCAGAGTTGCCTCAGATCAAACCTTTTTTTCCTCTGGGACAAAATACTTACACAATTTACTCAAACATAAAAGAGGGATTATTTACCTACACTTTTTTTTTTTTATCTGACAATGCTAGTTGTTTGGCTGTCATGCTGACAAAAATACTGTTTTTCTTACTGACCCAGAACAAGTTTGCAGCAGGTAAAGGCAGCGCTCCTTACCTTTCTACTTTTTCTGGATCGGTGATTTTGAAAACATTATAACCAGAGGGTCAACGTGACACCAATGCAGCTAGCATTCATAAAATGAACCTGTGCTTTGGTTGTGCAGGGCAAAGCAACATCGTTATTTAATGACTGACCCTCCTCCTGTACACTTACCTCCTCCCTTCTGTGCCAATCACTGCCAGCAAAGACAAATACCTGGTACCGTCCTCACATGAGATAGCACTAGTATCAGGCGCTTGGTGACTCAAGCACCAGCCCCTTTACATGTGGATGAGGAGCAGGGGCGTAACTAGAAATCACAGGGCTTTATAGCAACATTTTGTGTTATTTCTAGTTATGCCCACCTGATACCCCAAACAGCCCACCTGAGAGTGAGGCTGCAGAGCCCACCATAGACTCTCTATGGTGGGCTCTGCAGGGTCTCGAGTGGGCTGGTTAAACCATCTTACCTAACAGCCCCGATCCACAGTCCGCCTCCTCTTCCTCCACAGTCGCTGACGGGCCCCGCCTCCTCAATCACCAGGTCCCGCCTCCTCAATCACCAGGCCCTGCCTCCTCAATCACCAGGCCCCACCTCCTCCATCGCCGGGCCCCGCCTCCTCCTTCACTGCCAAAGCTGGGCCCAGCCTCCTCCTCCTCCGCAGCTGGCTATCAGTGACAGCAGCGGCTGTGAGGAGAAACACGGCGCGGCACACATCACAGGTTGAAAGTGATCTGAACAGCGGCGTGCTCCTCCTCACAGCCGCCAGTGATAGCCAGCAGTCTGAGATGCCATAGCGACCCTGGTGGCCTGCACGGCATCAGGCGAATGTCCTGGCTGGGCCCCCCTGTGCCCAGGGCCCCATAGCGGCTACCTGGGTCGCTATGGGGATTGTTCTGCCACTTGAGGAGACAACCCTTAGCCCTGCGTAAGCTCTGACAGGCTAAACAGGCTTTTTCTAATCATTCCCATTAGCTAACTGGCAAAGCACAGGTTCACTTTAAAAGGAGATCAACATAGACAGCCCCCAGGTTGTCATTCTTATTCTGCTTTACTTAGTAAATCACAGACCCATAATTAGTTTGCAGCATGACAGTAAAGACCTTTTTGAAACTCACTGGCTGCATGCTTGTTTCACGTCAATGATTTTGTAGGTAGTGAAACCATGGTAGGCCAATATTAATACCAAGTACAGCATCATTAAGTGACAGATCATGACCCCGTTATACAGCTCTGGAATATTGAGGACCACTGATACTAAATACAATGGCAAGTTAGTATTCTCAGAAAGCACCTTACCCTACTCTCACAGATATTCACCTTGACTTTATTGAGTATAATTTGCACAGAGCTACAAGCTATAAAAGGAAGTTAGAGATTTAACATACTGAGGAGAACCCAGAAATTCTGTATGTGCTGAGGAATTAGATATTCTATTTATGTAAAAGGACATCCAATATCATTGAGAAATACTGAAAAATTCCTGACTCATATGAGATTTTCTCTTGCTCTACCTTTTACATCGGCTTTTTGTCTCTTTGTGAGTTTATCTTTTGCTCTGACTTGACTACAGCCACCTAAACACAGAGGAGGGGGGGGGGGGATTTATCAAAACGGGTGCAGACAAAATCTGGAGCAGATTTGCACTGCAACCAATCAGCTTCTCTGTCTCATTTTCAAATCTTACTTGAGCAAACTGAAGAGAGATGCTGATTGGCTGCCATGGCAACTGCTCCAGATCCTGTCTGCTCCAGTTTTGAAAAATTCCCCTCTGGATACTTAGATTCATTTATCGTGCGCTCGTTATATGCCTTTACAATAGCATGAGAATGGATAACACTCGTGCAGGTGACATAGTTTAGCATAGTGTGTTACTGATTATTTTTAAATGATGCCTTTCAAACTGTTATATGAACCTACATAGGCTTCTGTTATTGCTGACTCACTTCAGCTAGCAGGAATAAAACTTGTCCTAGAATCGTGCTACCAACATTACTCCCTCTAGTGATTTCTATTTGTACTACCCTGCATTCTGCATCCTGTACAGTTGGTCTAAGTCTGCAGAAATTCAGAGCTGCCAGCTGATACACAATCTCCAGGAATGCATTGAGTTTTAACCCCTTCGTGACTGACGACGTACAGTGTACGTCGCCAGCATCGGGGCTGTTTAAAGGTGGCATTTGTATTAAATCTTTATTTGCAGAAAAAGCATATAATATCTTCCTTACCATCGCCAGAACCGTGTCCCCTCTCTCTGCTTGCACATTGTGCATTACCTAAAATATGGAAAACCCATCGGAAACATGATCGCACCCTTGGGGCTAGGTTCACACCTAGGCGATTGAGCTGGCAAGCTGTTTTCGTGCGGTTGTCACGCGATTTTCAATGCATAGAGATGTCTATGGGACCCAAATCACTCGACCGCGGCCTGAAAATAGCTTCTACACCTTTTTGCGTGACAGACGACCGCACAACAAATCACAAAGGTGTGAACAGCTTCCATAGACTTGAATGCAAATCTCTGTTTTGTGCGATATCGCCCGGCAAAATCGCCTAATTCTGTATGTAAACACATTCAGCTGTAATTGACTAAAATGTATAGGACGGTGTGACTTCAATTCTTTGTCTTGGTGTTTAAGGTGGTGTATATTTTCAAGGAGACCAAAAGTATTTGAGACAAATGCTGGCCATACACAGGGCAAAAAAATTAGTAGTTCAGTTTAAGGACAGCTTGACTTAGCCCCGGTGCAGACCTCCGCGATCCGCACGGCCCCATTGTTTTCAATGGGGTGACAGCCGCGTGGCTATCGCAGAAAAAGATACCTTTTTATGCGGTGCACGACGTGCGACTGTTTTAGCTGCGATCATGTTCGGAAGCATGGGCGGAATCGCGACGGGAAACCGTGCGATCTATATAGAGATAGCAATCTAGATAGAAAATAATGGTAATCCGCGCAGAATCGTGCACGATTGCTGTTCGGTGAGGTGTTGCCTATGTGTGCACCGGCCCTGATAGTGAACCTCTAACCTGCCTCACTAAAGCCACCCTATGAAGATACTTACCTTAGTCTCCAGTCCCCAGTCCTACCCAGGGCTGCAGTCCCTTTATGTAACAGCCGGTAACAGCTGTTTACATTCCCGGTGGGATTCTGCTCGCGCGTGCCCCCTAGCATAAAAAAAATCCCATACATATGCCTCCACGCGCCGTGAAGCGTCCGTCCGTGTTTTGCCAATGGGTGGACGGCAAGCAATTAAGGAATATATTTGAAAAAAAGTTTGTTTGCCCAAAGTTCAGCTTTAATGGGTCTGTGTATGTAAAGTGCGGCATAATATGCCAGTGCTATATATAAATTACTGTAAATAAATAGCCCACCAAGCAAGTGGATCATATAGGAATCTGTTATAACAAGTAGCTGTTCCGTTCTCAGGCATGTGATGATCCCAGGACCAGCTGAACAGAACAACATATATTTTGGCATGAAAAAGGCCTTATAGTTTTTAACTGCATGTATAGCTAGGGTTCCTCTTTAAAAAACAACTTCCTTAGAAATAGAGACATTGGTTCCTTGCATTGACTTTTCAATACAACTAAACAATCACTGCTGGGTAACTTTCCATAAAGAATTGTAGGTGAAGCAAGAACTAGCATATAGTATTGTGAAGATCTGCCTTATATATTTATCTTCCATTCAGGCTACAACATCAAGAGTGCAGATGCTATGAGCTCTGTTACCAGCTCTCCTTTCCCTCTTTGCCTTTCAGCTTGACTTGGAGTAAATTCTAGGAATTCATAGCCTCCAGGTACCAGGCTCTTTTTGATGTTGTAGTATGCCTTCAAGCTGTATTCATCCAGCTGTCTTTTGGGCCCCACAAGCGGTAGACCATTCCCTTTTCCTTCTAGTTGTGTTTCTCTTGAATTCTGTGCAGCATTGTTTTTCTGAATAAACCAATTAGTGTGTTTTTTAGGGTAAACAAAATTGTAGTTGATTTTGACTCTCATAACCAATAAAGGCATTTTCCAGATTTTGCAAAAAAATTAAAATTACAACACAGATTAATTACAAAAAGTGAATTTATAATGTTGGTGTATTGAAGCCTGAAGAGCATTGCAACCATAGTTGGTGCATTGCAGATGCCCCGAACTCTTACTTGAATTCATAGTCATATAATAGGACGGGTTCTGAGTCCTCTTTCTTCAGGTCTGTGCTTCTGCAAGAGTTGGGTTTCAGGTTCTATGTAGACCTCTGGTTACATAGTTACAAAGTATTCGGGTTTGAAGAAAGACATACGTCCATCAAGTCCAACCCATATAGGTCCACGCATCATCTCATTCTTAGGGATACTGGTATCCCTGGATATTACGGTCCCTCAAGAAATTGTCCAAACGTTTCTTGAAAAAATCTACACTCTTGGCTGAAATCACTGCCGATGGCAGTGAGTTCCAGACCTTAACCACTCTTACTGTAAAGAACTGGTAAGTGCAGTGATCCAATTATATAAACAGAAATTGGGGGTTTTGGGAAATTCTCATCTATAAACACAGTACTGTTGCCATGTTTCCAAGGAACAGAAATTTTCTTTTTGCAATTTTAGTAACTCATGACTGGCTGTCGATTGAGATGAATAGATAATCTCTAAATTATAGTAAATTACAAAATAACTTGCTGAGCCAATGTGTACAGATACTTTTTTAAAGTAGAACTTCTTCCACTTGAACTGCCCCTCTCCTGTTCCCATAAGCCCCCTAAAAACCCTATATACACATTTTGACAGCATTCATCTTTCCCGTCCAGTGATGGGAAGCCTTAGGAACCTCCTCTTCATTCTTGGTGGTCGCAGGGGGTGAGAATTCCTTCCACACTGAGCGGCATTCCTTCCAGACTCCGTGGCTGCTGTTTAGTCCTGGAGTGTGTAAAGCCCAGCCTGTGTGCCCCTCAATGGGTGTGTAAACATCTGGCTGGGCTCATAGGAAATGAGCCGAAGGACCTTGGAAGGGGTGGTATTAAATATATAAATAAATATTTAAGGTTTTTTTAAAATTATATTTTGATGCATTTCTTCTCTGCAATGTGCCAAACTTTTTTCATCAGTACTTTTATTGACTGAGAAATTTTCATTTTTCTTCAGTTTATAGGTTTTTTTTTTATGCATTCGAAGAAACTAGCTGAGGCTATGAACATACTTTTGATCTCTTCATAACGTTTTTTTTCTAACAGGTGCACTTACAAAATGTGATATTTGAAAATGACAGATGGCGAATATTCAGGGGATTCAAATAGCACAATTTTAATAACAGAAATTGTTTTCTAATATTGTTCCTGGGCAATTTAGAACAATTGAATTGAAGAACATTCATAAAATGTTCTGATGCTCGGTTTATGACTGCAGATACAACGTTGCACGTTTCTAAAATATCCTTGTATTGTTGGCCGCATCATCTGCATTCAATTATAGGTGTGAAATGGAATCAATTCAATTTTCTACAGTGTTCTGTTTAGTGAAAGATGTAAACTGGGTGGATGAGAGGGCAGATAAAGGGCTTTGGTATTGGTTATATGAGTCTCTAATATGCTGGGCACTTGACATAGCTCATTGAGCCCAGGTGCTGCTTTGCTGGAAACCACATATACAATTCCATTATTTATTCTTGTGGAAGTCTTTACAGATTACACAATATGCATAAAAGGGTACTACTTTACTAGCCAAATTTTTTTAGGCCTTTTAGGCTAGGTTTATACTTTTGTGGTACAATAACCCACACACATTTTCACACATTGCATCACGTGTTCATTTTGAATGGGTTGCCCTTTTGCAGGAAATTCATGAAGTGCATTATGGCGTGCTGCTGCATAGGTGCGTTGCCATTCTGCATTGGGGTGGCATTCAAAAGGACGTCTTTTTCAAATTCCATTTCCATTTAAATTTCCTTGTCTCTTATTGTTAAGGTTGAAATAATAAATACTAAATACAGACAGAGAAGTATTAATGCTTTTATACTGTTTTTTCTTTATTATTATTTTTTTTTTTTAAAGAATGCTTAAAGGAGAACGATGAGGTAAGTGTTTTTCACTCATCCTCATAGTTAGAGCCGACCTGTGACAAAGAAGCTGTCACAGGTCGGCTCTATTGATCGGGCAGTGAACAGAACCATGTAGCGATCTGCTCACTTCACGATTGTCTCCCTGCAGTGATCAATGACTGTCAGTCACCGCTCTCCGCAAGGATTCCCCTCTCCAATCCTCCAGCGCTGAGTGGAGGAACAAATGGAGGAGGGGGCGTGCACAGCTGGGTGGATCTCGACAGTATTGTCGGGATCCGTCCTGGCTGCGGCAATGTCAGTATATCGCGGGCCCACGATATACTAAGCTTTGGGTCATGTGAGGACGCTAGTATATGTTATGTCCTCCCGTGACCCCAAAGAGAACTATGGGGAAAAACACTTACCCCATAGTTCTGCTTTAAGAAATGGGTTGAAATATTTATGGAGTCTTCTAAAGAGTCAAAGATGTGGAAAGGATATTAAGGAACCTTCTCTATGTAAGCAGGTTTCCAACACTTTCCAGTGATTTGTTATATACACTGATGCACCACAGTCGATGGCAAAATTAAATATAGAGAAGAATAGGTTAGGAACCGAGCAGCTGCAGAGTACAGGATCCTACTCTGACTACGACTGGGTTCACCGAGAAGCGGAGTCTAAGGAACAGGACAGTTTCACCACAGCTTCTTCAGATAGAAATTGATTTTGCTGCATCCCATCCACATGTCAGTTCCCAAATACTAGCAGACGTAGCAGAAAGATGCAAGAAGCTCTGGCGCTACTGTTGGGCACTTAAGAGCCAGAGTGACATATAGAGTACCAATAACCTGGAACATCAGGCCTTACGTATTGGAGTGCCAGGGTACTGATGCGCCAGAAAAGTGTACAGGGAAACCAGGCAAGACTAGAGTGGAAGGATAGTCTAACAGGATACCAGGAAAGACTGAAGTGGCAAATAGAAGACCAGGATAGGTACATTGATAAGAGACATACTGGAGCAGCAGAGCTGCATACCAAGATAACAGGCGACCAGAGGGGTGGAACTACAAACCAGAATACCATGCAACCCAAATGGCAGAATTGCAGACCAGGATATGGTTGCCTGGCCACGTCTGATTGGCCATGGCTGCGATACTCGGGGTAAAGCCCAGAAGCAGTCAAGGTCAGGGACCAATGATCGATACTACAGGTAAACCTTATGTAACAATGTTTTTTTGTTTAATAGTTATAATTGGATGTTTTTTATTTAGCATTTTCAGATATAAACACAGAGTAAAGAAAATAAAAAAGGGGAAAGGTATTTACATACCGTATCAAAATTACAGCAATGGGGTAATATAAGGCTCAAGGAGAAATGTAGACAGAGAGCAATCTGAGTGAGAGCATTCTCTAGGCTAATGTAGACATAGAGAAGTCTGAGTGAGAGCCTTGTCTAGGCTATCCACAGGTAGACCAAATAGAAAATAACATTAAATAGTCCCTAAGAGCAGGACTGGTAAGAAGAGAAAGAAGGATTGCTAGGGAGGAAAAGTCAAGGTGGGCATAAGGGGGAAAAGAGAGAAAAAAGGCAAAAAAAGGGAGGGAGGGACACAACAACACCAGAGAGCAAAGGAGAGCTAGTAGTGACAATATGCAGAGTAACTGAGGGCCAGGCATGAACCCTAGGGGGCCGAATCTGACCAGAAGAAAAGGTATGCTGATGTAAAGGTAAACCCATGTCAGTAGAACTAAGTTTTCTTAAAAGTGTTCCTTGTGATTGTGAATTTCAAGGGTAAGATCCTCCATATCTGTAATCTCACTAACCTTGCAGATCCATAAGTAAATAGTAAAATATTGCATATGTTTCCATTGGAATCGGATGAGCATTTCAGTTGCATTGAAAAGTTGTATAAGAAAGATTTTCCTATACTGACATTTAGAAAAATCCTGGAGGAAAAAAGAATATATTTGACTGGGTCGAGGTCCAAGTCAATATCTGTGAGTTTGAAAGTTAGGTCGCGTACGATCATGGAGAATGGGGCAATTCCACAAGGTATGTAAGAAAGTTCCTTTCACCTCTCTGCATTCTCCAGCCTAGGGAATAAGTGTTGGGAAATAGTTTATGTAGTCTCTGAGGGACAAGGTACCATCTACAGAGGAGCTTATCATTTGCATCTTGGAACTTGTTTGCTAATGAGATTGTGTTTGGATGAGTTATACCGTTATTTGTTTTACCCTGTTATTATTTTCTCCTAATAATGTCCAATTCACAAACATAAATGTCACCGAGATGAGTAATCCTTATTTATCTGCACTAAATGAACATTTATGAATACATTTCATTAATTCATTTTTTTTTTAAATCTTAGAAGGTGATATTTCATCAGCATCTGAAACAGCAACTGTTTCTGCTTTCTTCTATAGACAGCTATTAAAACAACCAGTTATTACCAGACTGAAGCTAGTGTTATTATTAGGAGTGATAACCTGTGTGATAATCTGTGAACATTGACTTTTACATTGATTTTAACATAATGGTTGATAAAATTTCACTTGCAGTGTTATAAAATGACTACATTCAGGCTTAATAAAGCATCATATGCACTTTTGTGAACAGATTTGAGCTAGGCTGCAGTATTCAGGGAAATCAGTAAAATAATGGAAGAACCAGGGAAAAACAGCTTTGTGAATTATAGAAATATCTATCTATCTATCTTTCTATCTATCTATCTATCTATCTATCTATCTATCTATCTATCTATCTATCTATCTATCTATCTATCTCTCTATATATCTATCTATCGTGATGTTTGGGGATATTAGCACATATGGTCAGAGCGCTTAAGGATGCAGTCCACTCGCAATATCTTCTGTTTAAGGGCATGGGGGGGGGGGGATTCTACGCATTTTCCTTTTTTTTAACTTAGGATCGCTTCTAACATTCCTACCAGACCTAAAGGGTCTGGTATGGATCAGAACAGGGACCCCACACCGTTTTTTTTCTTTACTTTTTGTTATTTTGCTCGCTACCTCAGAGGTAGCGAGCAGAATAGCCAAGCCGATTTCAGCCGTACAGGGCCGAAGTGAATAGCTGAACTGCGTTCGGCTGACTTCACTTTGGCTCGGTTATTCACTCAAGTGTTACTCACTTAAGTGTCAGAAAAGTGTCAGAATATGGGGTTGGAAGGGGGACCCCACACAAAAGAAAACAAAAAACAAGTGGGCAGATTCCATGGCCAATACCAGGTTGTCTATTGGCTATGGAATCTGCCCACTGCCTGCTGTCATTCACAAGACCTGATGGGGAACTTGCCTGTCAGAGTTCCCCACCAGGCTCCGCCCACTCTTACCTGAATGTGAAGAAAAGAGTGGGTATACGCAGTGACATCATTGACCAAAAATGGACATGTCAATTTTGGTCAGCGACATCACTGCTATATCCTGCCCGATTGTTTACATTTGGCTGTGAAGACCGGAGCTGTAGTTCGTGGTGTTTGCTCCTAGACTGTAAGGTTAGGAGCATACATTTAAACTATGACGTTCTACCATTATGTTTTAAAATTATAGGTTTAATTAAACAATGCAGAACTTTATTTTTGCAGTTGTTCCCACCAATAAATTGAGGAGGAACACAACGGTGCACAGTATACTGGTGTACTCTACATAATGAGGAAGATGCAGAACAGCCAGGACTTTAAGGCTTTATTTGAGCAGGTAACTAACTACCTTATGATTAATACCAGCAGTGGAAAAGTAAAACTAAATAAAGAAAGTTATTCCAAAGCCTCCTGCTTCATACTTATTCAGTGAGTCAGTCTAAAGTGTAATTTCCATAGCAACCAGTCAGCACTAACTTCCTGGAAGTCATTGGAAAGATGAGGTTTAGGTTTGTTGGTTTGCGTCACTGCTCTTTACCTTGCTGAATAATCTGTCTGACGTTTGATCTGTCCAATTCTGTCATCTTTCTTTCTGTAATAAGTATGCGACTTTACAGTGAAAATCTCAAGTGTCTATTGTGTGACAAATCAGCGGGGTGCTATCCAGCTGTGCACTTTACTTGGAAGCGCAATTTAGTGAAGACTAGCAGAAAGAAAAAAAAGCCGGGGATTTGACACATCTATAATTGTTGATGCTTTTGACATTTCCCAGTCTTTTCAGAATATCTCAGCAGCAGCCCACCGCTAATCAATAACGGTGATTTTTCTAGGAGTCGTCATTTCTTCATTCATCAGTAATTGGTGTACACAGGGAAAGCAGTCGATGAAAGCTCCGTTATAAATACATAAATGGTTGCTGTCTCTCTTAGGGACTCCATTGTATGAGTTCCTGCTTATCCCTTTCTGCCATGGACTCAAACTCTTCCTGCTACATTCGCCAACAATGAACAAAAAATAAATGCAACAGAGAAGTTGTGACGATTTTTTATAACTACAGTCCATATAATCATCGCACTAAAAACCGCGAAGTGGGTGCTGCGGCTGTCGACGGATGGCAACTGTCTAAATAAGAAGTAGAAATATGTCCACCGACACTCCAATGGCAAATCAGGTACATCTATTTATTGGCGTATAAGAAGCATTGCATAATACACTCGGTCGATAAATACAGGTGGCTGGAATTCTGGGGGAAAAAAAGGAAAGAGAATTGGATATATCTGTGAGAGGCCCAAGGTATTGGTTACAGAACATACACTGTTGATGGAAATGGATAATGTCAGGCGTGACCCATTGAATACTAAGGAGAATGTTTGAGATGTTTTCATCTAATAGTATACCTTGCCTTTTCTGAGCGCTTTTCGCACTCCTGTTTCCTGTTCTGATTTGGGGGTTGTCTTGCTCTCTACCCCATTTCTCTTGGTCCCTCCCCGCCCGCGCCCATGATTGGATGATGGTCAGTGGTGGATACTGCCATCCTATAGACTATCAAAGACAGTAGCCTATTACTGAAGAAGCGGATCTCCCTGAAACGCATTGAAATTTGTTTTCCTCCCACTGGACTACAATAAAACTAGGAAGCTGATATCCAGCAAACTCTAACAAGTACTGTAATATATATATGTAAAAAAATGTGGGAGGATGCGGCTACATCCCATGGTCTTTTTAGGCAATCTTTGTTGTCTCTTTTTTTTAAAATCATGCATTTTTAAAATATGTTTATAAATAAAAATTTGTTATATTTTACATAAAAAAAAAGGTATATTTGTGTGATCCTTGGAGTACCTTAAAAGTCTGTACCTTCCTTTTTTTCTCGGTCAATAAATATACGTATCTGATTTGCCATTGGAGTGCCAGTGTCCATATTTCTACTCATTTTTTATGACTGTCGCAGATGGTTGGAATTGGGAATCTGGTTGCACAAATCTCTCCATTAGAGTCGCTAGGAGGTATATGAAATTGGTGGGTAAGTTGGCCTGCTTATCTCTAACTCTTTATAGCTGGCCTGGAGTTTTGGAGAAAGTAATATGCTCCCTAGTAGCTGGGTAAGGAGATGCTATGACAAATCAAATGTTCTCACATCTTTCCTGTATTTTCGGCCAGCCAACAATGTGAAAGCACACAGCACTGGAGTCTCATGAAAGCATACCCCCAAATCAACTTATGCTCCCCTATTACTTCATTCTTCCTAAAGAACACTGAAGTTAAACCTTTTCACTCACCCTGTATACCCACATTTGCTTCCCTGTTACTGCATTCTTCCTAAAGAGCGCTGATCTTAGACCCTGTGTAAGCGGTGTTTTGGATGGTGTCAGTACTTACACATGTTTTCATCATCCTCATGTTACAGTGCTTGGACCAGGTGATTGCTTGCTCAGACCTGAGCACTGCATCCTGGAAGGAGGTTATACCTGTATGTTCCCCCCCTGACTTGGAATCAGTGAGTATTTAGAGTGGGCTCTGACAAAGCAATATAGAGGCAGGAGGACTTGGAAAAGGTGAGTAAAAGTGGTCAAAGAAGGGCTTTCAAGATTGCCCTTAATAGCAGAGTGACACCCTTTTTAAAAATGGTACCTCAAACCCTTATTATTGGGTGTACCAAGTACAGCACCTGTCTCTTCCATGCCTGCTTTCTTCACAGCATTTGTTTACTAATTTAAAGGGGAACTTAAGGTACTAAGTAAAAAATGTAAACAAAATTGACATGCTTTAGAAACCAATCTGTGTTTGAGAATCAGCTATTTGTAAATGTTAAAACCACGGCATCCCTTTACCACCATATTTAAGGTGTAACATGAAACATGGTCAGATCACAAACCACCCACCCTCCTCCCACCTCCCCAGTTACCTAAACTTCATGTTTCTTCTCCCCCAGGCTTGTTTACAAATTTGAACTTGGTGCAGCTGTGCATGGATCCGCACATGGATGGAGAAACCACAAGTCTCATCAGCCACCAATGCAGAAGGATTTGCAGTTCTCAGTGGAATCCTGTGTCTGATGAAGGGGACGTGACCCCGGAAACGCGTCATCATCACAGTCTTTCTTGCTGGCACACAGACGCGGCTGTGCAGCTATCACTGGCTTCTTCCTTGGTCCATGCATTTACTTATTAAGCTGTAATTATGTCGACCCTTGTGAGTATGCTTCACATTCACTAATTGCTTTTAATCTAAATAAATTTGTCTGCACCAGGAAAGGCGCCCCTTGTTTGTATTTTTTCCCTAGATTTTGCAGTCCCCCTGGCTGGTTTGGGGCAGCGTCCTCCAGACTTTCCATCACTTGCTTCACTTGTAAAACAGACTTTGCTTTCCATTGCATACTTCATACCCTGGTGGAGCAGTCTCATCTGGCGCTTTTTTGTTCATGTCTCGGTGGAAACCATTAACACTTCCTCCTGTCCATGTTACTAAATGTCCGTACCTCGGTGTGGACATAGAAGGGAGGAAGAGTCTTCCCCCGCAATCTACTGTGCTTTATAATACTTTACAGGCTTCTATGCAAAAAATAATAAATGCACATTTTTATTTTAGGAAGAAGTGTGCATTTATTTATTTGCAAAAGCTGTTTACAATTAAAACAGAACTATAGCTAAACATTTACTAATGTCCTCCGGTGACCCAAAACTCAACATATAGCAGGCCACTGGCCCCTATATGCTGACAGCGCACAGCCGCACTGCAGCCTGGAAAGATCCTGACAATATTATCAGGATCCATCCAACTACCTGATTGATAGGTGGCTCTGCCTCTATAGAACCAGAGTCAGCTGTGCTCGCCCCCTCCCCTCTCTGTCCCTCCAATCAGCACTGTAAAAATAGAGAGAGGAGGGGGGAATCATTGCGGGGACCAGTGACTGGCAGTCTCTCTCTGCAGGGAGATGATCATGAACTTAGTGATCAGTTTGCGATTTCAATCTCTACATAGTTTTCCATTAACTTTGCATTATGCATTTTAAAAACATAACCTTCATCTTAGTTTAAAAAAATACCAAAATGGTTCCCTGTGTAGAAAGGAAAATTAAATTTCTTTGTCCTTGTGATGTGTCAGACCGGTGGACTGGCACTTTTTTGTTTGCTAAGACACCTGCATTTCTGTAGTAGACTGCAAACTGTTTACCCAGCATGCATCTCAGATAGAATCACATAGCACAGTGTCTTTCCGTTGATGTGGAGGTTTTTGATAAGTAGCAGGTGACAAAATATTTCAATGTCAGATGTACTTGGCAAAAAAATACCCCCCTTGGCTCTTACACCTTTATAGTCGAATTTTAAAGCATCTTTAGAATTACATTTTATAAGTGCTTTTAGATGTAATGTGAGCGGATGAATGAAGAAGGCATGAGACTACCAGTCATTTACAATCAAAAAAGGCCACAAACATACCATCTCTAAAATCTCCCTTAGAGTTACCAACTTTTTGGAGGCCTTCCAAAACAATTCATTTGATGTATCTGCAATCAGGTAAGCCCTCAAACTACATATTTGTTGGTACATCTTTAGAAGATTGTACAGTCAGTTTGTAATGTTTGTGCCCAGCATTAATATATATCTGTAAAAAATAAGTCAAAGCAACTGGACTTTCTGTATTTTTCTTGAAGACGCTTCACTGGTCATCCAACCAGCTTTCTCAATTCAGAATGACTTGTACAAAAAATGATCTAGGAATACATATGGTGAATGTTGTTCCAATCCACATGTTGTTCTGTTAGTCAGAACCAGGTGTTGATTGGATTTGCATAATTGGAGCTAGGTGGTAATGAGCTGCCCAGAGAAAGGTGTTAAAACAGCATTGTATGTAGCAGACAATAGATGTCTCACCTCCTCCCACACACACACCTCTATTCAAGCTTGGCTTCTCCATTTTTACATAAATGGCCTCTTTCACACCTCTTTTGAACCAGTCCTCCTCCCTGTCTAGGATGCATACTTGACTGTCTTCAAAGGAGTGACCTTTTTCCTTTAGATGTAGGTGTACTGCCAAATCCTGACCAGAGGGTTTGGCTCTTCTATGCTGTGCCATACGCTGGTGTAGCTGCTGTTTTGTTTCACCGACAATTCTGAACCCTCCTCACTGCACTGGACTTCATACACAATGTTGTTAATCTTGTGTTTTGGCGTTGGGTCTTTTACATGAGTTTCACCCTCACTGGTACTCTTGGCATTCTTTCCTCTTCTTTCTGTTTTGACAAAAGCCCAGTCTGGATACCTGCAAGTTTTAAGGGCCCCTTTGATGTGTTTGAATTCCTTCATCTTGGCCTCTGTTCTGGTGGCAATTTTCTCTGCCCGGTGGTGTTCTGATAGCATGTCTGAAGGAAGTGGGGAAAGGGGGTAGAATGTCTGCTGCATTCAACCCCCACTGTGTCCCCCAGCCCCTGCAGTGCCCCTCAACCTCCCACAGTGCTCTCAGACCCTCAGAATGCCGCCCAGCCTCCAACAGTGCCCCCCAACCTTCAACAGTGCCCTTAACCCCTTGCAGTGCCCCCTAACTTCTTGCAAAGCCCACAGCCTCCTGGAGAGACCCCCAAGCCTCCCACAGTTGTTTCAGCCCCCTCCAGAAGCCCCATCCCCATAGGGTGACCAAGTCTGCCACAAGGTCCCCTAGAAGCTCTATCCTCCCACAATGACACCAAGCCATATCCACAACCCCTAGTGCACTTTAACACTCCCTAATTTTCTCCTCCCACTGACACCATTGTCAGAGCATCTTTTCCCTCTAATTGATACTTATACCAGAGCTTTCTGGGGGGGCTAGGGGCAATTCTAAGTTAATTCTACTTTGAATTAATCAAACCCATTTCATTTTAAAATGTTTAAAATATTTTCTTGTCTTGAAAAGACACTGAATCGGGCATAATGAACTGAGCGCATTTTAGCATCTTCATCCCGAGGCACTGGATGACCTTGTCCCACAGAATTGACATTGTCCTGGCCCCTGGTTTTATTCTTTGCATTTACAGATGCTGGTAATGAGCCCTGAGTGTACACCACATAGTGCATGTGCCTAAGGCATTTGGATTCTCCCTCACTTTTCAGTCCCTGTGACAATGGTCAACAGGACAAAGGGACAGAGTAAATCTTCCCAGGAGTTACACAGTGAGCAATACAAATCTGACAGGATTGATAATGTGTTCCTTTTCTATACTCCAACAAAAAAGTTTTGGCTTAACATACAACTTTGTATCTAAACATTGTGCTCTTTTATTATTAATGATGCTGGGAAGTAAAAATAAAAGTGATATCTTCTTATGGCTAGCGGATTGTTCTAAAAATTACTTGCTATAAAATTTTCATCAGCGGAGGGTATTTCAGCTGTGCTCTGTTCAACTATGTGCTGGACGATGACCACAGGTTTAGCGCTTTGTTACAAATGCAGTGTAGGTTACAAAGTTACTTTTACTACAGTACATATTTATAAACACCTTCATTGTGACCTTCCGGTAAAGATCCTGCATGTTCCAGACCAGAGTTCTGGCCATTAGTGGGTCCACTTCGAAATGGATACTGCAGATTCTGTATATGAGGTTATTGTATCCGTATGGCTTACTGTGAAACACCACGCCTGAGGCTTTCATCAGTCCACCTTTGGAGACTGCAGTTGTCATCCTGGAACTGTGGTGTTGCAGTTTTCTGCTTTTCTATATTATATACTGGCTATCAGTAACTTACTTTGTACTTGTGTAGAGTTTGTTCATTTATTCTACTTGCCTCACTAGCGAAAACTGAGCTACAACCTCCGAAGTCCAAAAATGACGTCTCGCACCAACCAGATGTATATGAATGGTAAAAATACCAGTGATATTATCTTTTTTTTTTGTTACTTGCAAATTGGCTTAATTCCGAATATATATTAATATATAATATATACGAATATGGAACGTGACATATCTGGGGCACGCTAAGGTCTGCTTCTTTCTGTCAGTTCCAGACGGTTAGCTTGATATTATCAGAGATCTTCATTCAGCTACATTGACCGTTATAAATTATTTATACCATGTTTAAACAATCCTTCTGGGGGTTATGCAGTAATCACAGGTACACAGGAAAAATTGTATATACATGTGTACAATTTCCAAACAAGCGTACAAAGGCATCCTTTAAAGAACACTGCTTCCGCTGACTGGACCGAGTCTAGGCACCCGCCACTCTTCCTAAAATAGAGTATGCTAGCTTTGACATTCACCATGTGTTCATTGTTGTAGAGCAAAACATCCCACCATATGGGGTTAGCAAATCTTGCTGAGCTTGTGGTTCTACAACAACTCAAGAGACATGGGGTTATAGGGGGTCATTGATGCAATCCTGCCGAATATAAAAAAACACCCTGCAAAAGAAGAGCAGAGCGAACATCCCAGGCACAGACAATGAAACAGGTAAGTTTTAAAGCTAGCATTGTCGTCTCTGCTAGGTCTTCAATCCTGGCTGTTGTCACTGACTTGAAACATTATGAGAGAAATACTTGGAAAACCATTGTTGGCCTCTGTCAGAAAATGCTACTTTCGAACTTAGGTTCTTTCTGAGCAACTGACTCAGATCAAATATGAAGCAAGTGAAGTCAATCTCCTGATCTGCATGCATGTTCCGGGCCAGTGCCTCAAAAAGTACTGAAGACAGAGGGTCAGGGGGATAGGCAGCCAGTAATTAGAAGGAACTATGCAACATTTTAGGTTTATTGGTCCAGTGGAGAAGCGTACGATTGTAGTTCAGGCCCTTATAGCGGACCTTTACCCCCTTTCACTAAAAATAACCTCGGCATACTGATATGAAATCATCTTACATTCATTAGTTAAACATATTTTTTATTTTACTTACAATTTCTTGTTTTCTACTTACTGGTTCTCTTTGGCAAAAGTGATGTAATGTGCCCAAGCCTTCCATCCTGGGAAGGTTACATCAGCAGAGCATTGCTGGGAAATCTCATCTGTAATCTCACAAGATCTCAGGTAAAGGCATTTTCCTCCTGACATGATGTGCATGGTCACATGTCCTAGTCATATGTGCCAGAGTTCCAGGATGTAAAGGGAGATGGGTTCATCTGCCCTTAGTGAAAATGGCCACCATGAGAAGAATGGACAGGAAAAGTAAAATAAGGTATGCAAAGAATAAAAGGCCTGTCAATTATTTAAATGTATCTGTTTGTAGATTGTCATCACTAAACATTTCTAAAGGTCCTTTGCTGTTATTTGTAAGATAAGGTTAAAGTTCCTCTTTAAGATAAATGCATTAGATGACCATCACCCAGGTTGGCCAATTTTAACCAGATCAAACTTTATCATTGTTTGTGATAATCATCATCATCATCATCAATCATCAACATCATCAACAACATCATCATCCCTTTAAGTAGCATTCACTAGCAGGTACTTGTTATAGGGAATGACCAGGTTCATTTAAAAAAAAAAATTAAGCCACTGTTGTGTCCTTAGATTGTCAGGCCTCACCTCCCCTCCAGACTCTGTAGACAGTTACATGCATGTTGGCTCCTCTCTACATATTGACCCTGTATGTATGCATGTGAGGTAGGCACCATAGATTGTACGCTCCTCAAGGGCAGGCAGTGGCATCACAAGGGGAGTGCCTGCACCGGGTGACCACACTAGAGGGGGTGACACCAAAATGACTGATAGTCATTTTGTTGTCACCCTTTCTGAAAAGTTGCACGAGAGAGGAGGGAACCCGGCAGCATATCTTATCCTGCCAGGTGAACATCTCTTACTCTCTTTGCCAGCATCCATCATCAAGATGGCCGCCAGCATGTAAGCATGCATGATGACATCACGCGCATGTGTGATGACTTCCCAGAGGGGTGTCACCCGGCGGCAGATCCACCACCCTTGGGGACGCCCCTGAGGGCAGGGACTGATGTGAATGTGCAGTATGCAAAGTGTCGGTGCTATATAAATACCTGAAATTAAAAAAATATTATGTGACTGGCACCTTTGGCTTTAAAAGGAGAACTATGGTGTTAAGTATTTTCCCCATAGTTCTCCTTAGGGTAACGGGAGGACACAAACTAGCGTCCTCCCGTCACCCTAGGCTCAGTATACAGCTCGTGGTATACTGAGACGCCGCAGCTGAAGCAGATCCCGACAATTGTGCCGGGATCCGCCCAGCTGCGTGAATGACAGCTGGCTCTGCCTATCCAAAGGCAGAGCCAGCTGTACCCGCCCCCTCCCCCGTCCGAGCCACCAGTCAGCGCTGGTGGATCGGAGCGGGGAGGGGGGAATCCAGCCCCTCCCCTGTCACGGCAGAGAGCCGTGACAGGATCGAGAGGTGAGCGAACGCCGGTATGTGTTCGCTCACCTCCCGATCTACTGAGCCGACCTGTGACAGTCTCATTGTCACAGGTCGGCTAGAACTATGAGGTGAGTGACACGCACTCACCTCATAGTTCTCCTTTAAGCCTTGTGTCACTGATTGGTCATTTGCACTGTGTGCACAGGAGCTATCTGAACTAAAACATCCTCTGTCCATGGTGCTGATTGTCTCAGTCCTTTTACTTTTTGTGAACTGCATTAAAAATCGTGTGTACTGAAAATTCTAGTTTTTGCAGAGAGGTGCAAATGTTGTGCTGCACCGAATAGTTAATTCTCAGGAAACATGAGGATTTAATCACAGATGTCTTTTTTTTCACAATTCACTCGTAGACAACCGACACATTTTAATATATCACCTCCAGCTGGCAAAATAAAGCGACACAAGTACCTAGCAGATTAAAATCAAGCTTGTCATATTATTAACACTACCTATTGAAATACATGCAAGTTAATCTAATCTAATCTATTTTATTTTTTACAAAGGAACCTGAGCCGAATAAGAAATTCTATGCAGCCAACAGCTGTTTAGGACTTGAGAATAGTGTTAGTACCAGGAAATAGGAAAAGAGCTGGAAATTAAATCATGAAAACAAAATGTTTTTGTGAACAGAAAATAATAGCCTACTTGGCAGCCATTGTTCACTGTTGGAGTGAGAAAGAGTGCGAGTACACATTGCATTTTTACCAAGCGCTCAAGGAACAGTTGCTGGATAATCGACTTTGTGGGATACTGAGCATTAAGAAATAGAAAATGTTTCTTAATACCGTGCAGAAAACGTGCATCTGTAAAGTCAGCACTTTGGAGCTGTCACCATCACACACTTTCAAATGTTTCAGCGTGGCAATTTTTACGTTGAAATGTAGCCTACAATTTAAGTAAAGCAGACGTTCTGGCCCAAACACCTTCCCTTTTTCTTGCAGCCTCTCTGCTTGCTGTCATGCCGTGCATATCAGCACAATAACATGATAATTACACTGAAATTTAAATTTGATTTAAGTATGAATTAACATGGCATGTAAGTATTGGCTCACCTCACCTCCCTCTTACCTTCCATCGAATGTTGGAAAGGTTCCGTACTGTCTAAATCCAATGCTGTTCATACAAATGCAAATTATGTGCAGAAAAGGCACATTTTAGATTTTATTTGCATGTATGGATTTCTCCTAACTTTTCCAACCAATTTTTATCTACTTGTATCATTTGGGTGACTTGGAAGATGCAATTATTTGGGGGGCCACATCCACATGATCCACTTGTTATTGGGCTGGCATCGTGGTTTAGTAGTTAACACTTACATTTAGAAATCAAACCTTTCCAGGACATTTTAGCAGTGCACTGCAGAGGATGACCGTGGTGTACAGGGCACTCTATAATCTAACAGGCCTGCACAGACACACTCCATCTTTTCATCTGCACCCAGAGTCTATGCCTCATGGAGTTTTTGTTGCATTACACCGCATGATCTTCCTGTGGCTGTGTGGGTTTCCTCCGGGTACTCCATTTTCCTCCCACACTCCAAAGACATGCTGGAAGGTTAATTGGCTCTATTCTAAATCCACCCTGTATGCATGCGAGATAGGGACCTTAGATTGGAAGCTCCTCAAGGGCAGGGACTGATACAATACGATACGATTATGTAAAGTTCTGCTTAAATTCTCAGCACTATATAAATACCTGTAATAAATATAGGATTCATATTCATTGCATGTGTGGATGACTACTGACTTTTCCAGCTGATACTTTTCTGTCCAGGGGTCATTTGGTGGACTTACAGGATGCTATCATTAGACATCAATACAAATTGATGTGTATTCAGTTTTTATACAATTGCTCATATTAATATATTGCTAGAAAATGCAAGTTCATGCAAATATGTTTTTATTAAAAAAAAACTTAGAATTAAGGTATTTATCATGGTGGGTGGGTTTTTCCATAATGTGCAAGTATCCATGGTATATTTACAGGTTATGGTGCGCTTACTCCCCAAAACACCCGCTCTCCAGCGGTGTGAAATCCACCATTTCCCTTTGCCATCTGTCGCTGACATCTTTGCTGACATCTTTGCTCGGTCTTCTTTAGGACTAAATAGCACTCACATAATGACGTGTGAGCGACGCTCAGTCCTGGGGTACGGTATGCTCAGTCTGCATGATGGCATGCCCCATAGGGGGGCATATAGACAATATGCTGGGCTCAGAGGAAACAGGCAGAATGACAAAGTGTTGTGGAGGAAGTCAGGAGAGTGCTGGAAAGTGGAGAGGGCAGGTAGTAAGTGGGATTTTTTTTTTTTTACACAGGGAACGGTGTTCCACTTTAAACTGCTGGAATTTTGTGAGGGACATATTTTAAAATAATTAGTGGGTATAATTCTAATATACAAATGGCAATGCAAAACCTTAAATGAAAATGAGATTTTCTGAATGTGGAATTGCTAGTCAATTTAATGTGCTATTGTGTCAGAAGCAGTTATAACATACTTCCATTTTTATCACCTTTCTCTATTTTAGCAGATTAGAAATCCTTATTTCTTAAAGTAAAATGCCTTGTACTCAACAGGACCCTGTGACCTTGCTTTCCATTACATAAAATTGCCTCAGTATTCCCTCTTCCCCAGAGTTGTGTGTATGCTTCTCTTGTACTCATCCATATATACTCTGTGATGGTGTGAAAGCCATAGACAAAGCACTTTCTTTGTAAGAGGAATTGCAGTCATTTTTTGGATGTATAATCAAAGGACAATTCAAATAAAAAAGCTTTTAATGCCCTTTCCTTATATAATGTGAGAGCGAGTGGAGATATGTGTGTAGATATTTAAACATGTTCGGTATATCTGGTCATTGGATCCTGTGAAACCCGCCGGCAGCGGCTCTGGGAAGGAAGATTGGTTATAACTGCTATAATTACTTTTGTGAGAGTTTTTATACAATTTTAAATAAATACATTAGGGGGAATTTATCAAAACTGGAGCAGACAAAATCTTGTGCAGCTGTGCATGGCAACCAATCAGCTTCTTTCTTTCCTTTTTTCATTTAAGATTTGAAAATGAAAGCGATAAGCTGATTGGTTGCCATGCACAGCTGCTCCAGATTTTGCCTGCTCCAGTTTTGATAAATTCCCTTCATTGTTTTTAGTGTATTACACTATGGGTTACATAGTTACATAGTATTTGAGGTTGAATAAAGACATAAGTCCATCAAGTCCAACCTGTTGTGTGTGTGTGTATAGGTCCACGAGTGTTCTCATTTTAAGAGTACCTGTACCCTTGTACATTTCGGTCTCTCAGGAAGTCGTCCAAAAGCCTCTTGAATGATTCCAGATTAATTGCGGAAATTACCGCTTGAGGCAGTGAGTTCCAGACCCTAACCGCGCGAACTGAGAAGAACCCCCTTCGCCCCTTGTGTTCAAATTTTTTTTCTACCAGTTTTAGGTGGTGTCCTCTAGTCTTTGTTACGGAATTAATCTCAAAGAGTTTGTTGCTAATGTTGCTATGACTATGGAACATTTTGTACATGAAAATCATGTCCCCACTTAATCTCCTTAGTTCCATGGGTGTTTTTTTTAACATTTGAGCATCTGGTGAATGTGAAAGGAGGAGGAAATATTTGGATATTGGCGGAGTAACATCCCAGTGGATGGATGGTGATCAACTATTAGCATCTGATTGAGCGCTATATGACCATTTTTCTTTCTTAAATGGTCCATCCTATCTGGTGAGTGCGGTCTGTGTTATTGGTGCTGCACACGGATTGGGGGAGTGATCACCTAGAAGAACCATACATGCACTGTGGCTAAGAGACTTTTTTCAATGTGTTGATCACTGAATAGACATATGATCGTTCCTCTGAAAAGACTTTTGAGATTTAATATTTGACTTTTATTATTAGCGCTGGGCATGTTGGCTTTTATTGCTTTATTGCTATATAAAACAGTGTATTGCTCTTTGCTGCTTAGAATATTGAGGGAGGAAAGATTAAGAGCGCGGATCTTTACGATAGATATATAAAAATCATATTAACCCAAAACAATTAGAGTTTCCATTTAAAGGGAAACTGTACATAAGTGAAATTCGAAAATCCACCCTTTCCAGGCCATTTTAGCAGTGCACTGCAGAGGTTGTCCAGTGCACTCCATAATCTAACAGGCCCGGACAGACACAACCCCTCTTCATCTGCACCACAAGTCTGTGCACCATGGAGTTTTTGTTGCATTACACGGCAGAAGGAACTACACTTTTTTCGGGAGGAGTCCAGTCACATGACTTTGAATGGTCGTGTGATTGGACTTCTCTCCTCCCAGCTTTTATTTTTTGCTTTTGCAGTTAAACGGAACGATGGCAAAGAAGAAGAGACGGGAGAAGCTGCAAAATGAGAGAGGAAAGAAATACTAGAGAAGGGGCAGAGGTGAAGATGGCTCCATTTTATGTGCTGCTCATTCAGGAAAATAGACATTGATTGATGAGGTGGGAGCAGAGTGCCACAAAGTTGGGAAGATGAAGAGGTTTCATGACCTCCTCTATGTTGGCACCCACCGTACATTAACCTTTTCACTTCTGGCAGGCAATTAGAGTATTCAGAGCCTTTCTGGAAGCAAAGTGAATTGTTTATCCAGGAATACAGAATATCTGCAATGAATCACAGCTAGCAAATTCAGTTTGTCTGTCACTTTAGGCTCATTATTGCCATTTCTGATTAATAGAACATTTTGTCAGCTTATTATTTTTTACAGACATAATCCACTATTGAGTCTTCCTTGGTGTTCTGCTAATTCTGAATGATGGTATGCCTAGCGGAGAACCAGTAATCATCCTTGCAGTGGTGGTGTACTTACTTGATATAGGGGGCCTCAAGTGCACCCCCTGACATCTCCAAAGGCCTGCAAATAATGCACAGTGTTGTTATTCTACAAAAAATGGTTGGAGTGGACATACTACAGTAGATAGCCAGAGACTGCGGGAATGCTAAAGGGAATGATCAAAGACTGTAGAAATGCTACAGGTGGGTTTGGTGACAAAGGACATACTGTAAGAGATTGTCAAAGACTTCGGACTTCTTTAAAGATACAGCTAGAAATTATTACAGTCAGCTTTCCCTACAACCTGCCTAAAAATTTACCGACACCATATTTAATATTCGTCTTAGGAAGGTCCATTATCAAAATTACACAAAAGTGTAAAAAGAATAGACAGCTCAGAAAAAGTAAGGAAGTGTTAAATAAACCAAATTTTGCTTGTCGATTATATATCAATTAATATTTTCCTTAACTGTCTATACGTAAGCACCTAGGCAAGAACACTGAAATCACGTACCTGGTAGAGAACTGAGTAGTTGAGGAGGCCTCCTGTGCAACTCTTGTCCCGCAACCCTGAGAGTGGAGACAGGGAGTGAGAGGACAGAGAGCAGCACCGGTGCCAGAGGATGTAGGGCACTGTGCCTAGGTAAGTCCTGAAGCTGGTCTCCAAGGAAGCAGGTGTGGATGCAGCTGGGAGGACAATGAAGAACACTGCTGGAGCAGGACGGAGTCAGGCATGCCAGGGTCAACACCAATCGGGCAGCAACGTACAAAGCAGCAGGCAGAAGAATAGTCTGGAAGCAAGCAGAGGTCAGGGGCAGACAGCAGTCACGCATCGTCAAGGAGATCCGGGTCAAGGCAGCAGAATAATGGAACAAGCAGAAGCACAGGAACACACATAGGAGCTGAAATTCAGCAATGATCCATAGGACTGGCAGGTTTAAATATGGCCATCTATTCAGGGAAGCAGTGTTATTTCCTGTGCGCCATGTTTCGTTGCGCGAACGTGCGCATTAGCACCCGCATGGCCAGGTATAGTCTTTCAACTGAATACAACCTAGTGAGTCCTGAGGGCCACACAGAAGGTACCAAATAGGCCACATGTGTCCTTTGGGCTACTATTGGGTGCCAGGGGTGCAATGGTTTGAAGATTTACTTGAAAACTAGTTTGATTCAGGTAAAATCTTTCAGTAGACTTCAACTGCAGTCCATGTACCATTGCTTCTAAACACAGAAGGTTTACTGTAAATCTCAATTCTTAAAAAAACTGATACAGTTTTTGTTGGATGACTTAATGGTATGGTAATACTCCCATACACTGTTTTATTTTTTTCTGTTTAACCCCTGGGCTGTGCTCGCTTACCAGCATTGATCGAGGAATCCCCACTGTTTCTTTAGTATTCAGAATACCCGAACATAGCTGGCAGCTCATGAGCTCCCAGCGCTGTTCGTTGGAAGATTTTCCAACTGGCTCCTTCGATCAGCTGAAATATGCATAATGTATGGCCAGCTTTAGAGTGAAAGAGGAACTCCAGGCAAAAAGCCAAATGCTTAGGTGAAATCTTGGCCAAAATACTTGGAATTGTATTTATCCAGTCTTGTAACGCCACACATTATGACCAGGAAGATGACTTCCCTTTTTCTTGATCACCTGTGTCACCTGCTGACTCGTTGGACAATGAAAGTGTAGTATAATTGGAGGTGAAAAGGTGACCGGAGAAGCTGCAAAGCAGAACCAGAAAATTGGGGTTTTCATTGTGGTATTGGTGAGGGAATCAAAATTCGTGAAAAGAGCTAGGGTTAGTGTATAGGCATATCAAGCTTGAATGACGTCAAAGCAAGTATGATTTTCCTGGAAATAAGGCTTACAATTGAGATTGTTTACATTGTGTTTACATTGACATGGAAATTAAAGGACTAAAAGCAATGCAACACAATGCATGGCCAAAACAACAACAAATCCAAGGTCTTGTCCATATGTTCAAATTCAAAGTTAGAGAAATGTCAGGAGGAATAAACAATGTACAGTAACACTATAAACAAACAGGAACAGTCTTTATTTATCCCAAAGGCAGACAATCAAGGAAATCCGACAGAAATAGCTTGCCTTCAGCATGTATCAAAAATAACATTTGCTTATCTTCAGCATATAATACAAAATAAAGTCTCACCGACTTAAAGGGTTATTAATCCCTCAGTGTTTTGTGCATATATCTACTGCTAGCAAGCAGTAGATATATGCAAAAACAGAATAGTAAAAAAAAAACACTTTTCAAACAGGTTTAAACTTACCTGTGTTTTCGCTGCGCCTTCCCGTCCGAACATCTGAAGAGTCTCGGGCAGCCGCAAAGGATCTTGGGGCGGGCCCATGCGCAGTACAGATCTTCGGCCGGGAGACGAGGAGACACACAAGGTAAGTCTATGGAGCAGCTTGAACCCGCACAGACTCCGTGGGACAGGAATGGCAGGTAGCACAGAGGAGTCAGCACTGGATCGGAGACTGGCACCAGCGCTGGGGGGACAGCTGAAAAGGACAGGAAAAAGAAGATGATCTGATCAAGAGGCATCATTTAAGGTAAGTCACTTACACTAACATGGGGGGTTTATCCTTTAATGTGTCACTTTAAGTCTTGCTCGCAGGTACAGCACTAGAACTTTCAGGGTAATTTTCCCACAGAACAAACAGGTGCTTATACACTGTGCGATTATCGTACGAGAATCGCGGGAAATCCCACGATTGTACGATAATCGCAAAGTGTATGGAAGGTGTGCGACCGTTTCTACTGTACGGTCGCACGTCTTCCGTCGAACAAGCAGGCTGGAAAACCCGCCGGGAATCGTACGATTATCGGCAGGTTAGTGGCCTGCTTGTTCGACAACTGCCCAACGGGCCGGTGTGCGCAAGCGCACATTGCCCGTTTGCAGTCATCGGAAGCCCGCCCCTCATTGCAGTCATCGGAAGCTTTCGATGATCACAAGTACGATCTGCCTGTCCAAGATGGGCAGATCATACATTTTTTAAATTACTTTACAACTCTCGCAAGACAAAAGTCTTGCGAGGGTTGTAAAGTGTAAGGCCACCTTTAGCAATGTCCAGTATAGCAGTTCACCCAGCTTTTTCTAGCACACCTGTGCTACTCCAACTCCCTCCCAGGTTCTGTGGAGTTCCCTGTCTTTTCAAGCCACTTCCTCTTGCCTGGCAGTTAACCCTCTGTTGCCCCTTAAGGTGCGCTGATATCAATAAAATATTGTGGAATATTCGAGGCAGTGTGTTGGCGGCTCCCTTTGTGCTAGAAGACTTGGGTTTCATCAGCAAATTTATGCACTAATTGTCGGTCTATATTACATTTTTTGTTGTTGTGTTAACGTCCTTTTCCACCGTTGAGAAGGTTTTCATGAATATGTTTAATATAATGTTTGCCAATAGAATATAAACTTTTTATATTTTCCCATATCTCCAATACATAACGCTTTACTTTTCTTTCTGTAGAAAGTTTTATTGTTAAGGGAGATACCACTTGTGTATTTTAAATTAATTACAGGATTGATGATCCACCAGCAGATTCCGTCTGCGGTCTGTTAACCATGTGGCCACACGTTTTTCTGCCCCACTTTCCTCCTCTAATATCACAGAGCTTGAGGCGAAATAAGCATCCTGCCTCTGACTGCAATGCATCTCCCCCATAACAATCGTCCTTGAAAATTGTATTCAGATATCGACATCCTTACTGATTTGCAAGCATAATAATCTCCAAGCCATCAATTCTATCAAAATCAGTTACATGCTGTTGAAATAAATTGTATGCATTATGTGGAAAAACACATTATTGATTTCATTGCATTGCGTTTACCTCCTGCTGCATCACCAATGCGGTGTTGAAATACACAGAACCTATACATACAACTGGCTGTTTTGCAACAACAATAGGAGAGGGTTCCTTTAATTGCATTGTTTTTTAAGTGTAGTTTTAAAAACAAAGAGGCAACTTGCACACACTTGGGGGGCTCAGTGATGGAGGAGGTGGGGCCCGCCAGCGACGTACAGTAGAAGGAGGCGGACAGAGGATCGTGGCTGACAGGTAAGAGGGCTTGACCGCCCACCTGAGACCCTGCAGAGCCCAACATCGAGAGTCTATGGTGGGCTTTGCAGGGTCACTCTCAGGTGGGCTGTTTGGGTTATCAGGGGCGTAACTAGAAATCACAGGTCCCCATACAAAATTTTGCTATGGAGCCCTGTGATTTCTAGTTACGCCCCTGATCACACATATGACATCTTCAATTTTAAAGATCATAAAAGGTTTAGAGGAGAACTATTTTCTTTATCTGAAAATTGTTGTTTGTAAGAGATGACGTTATTCTACACAGTGTCTGATTTTTATAATACCGTATATACTCGAGTATAAGCCGTCCCGAATATAAGCCGAGGTACCTAATTTTAGCAGGCACTTTTCACCCAAAAAAATGGGCTGAAAATCTCGGCTTATACTCGAGTATATACGGTAAGCTCCTGCATAATAGTCATCTTTGCTTGATAATTTATGTGACTGTGACAACATAGACAAAGTACGCAGCACCTTGAATGACAGGTTTTATTGTTTCCAGTGGGACTTAACCATTAGTCTGGTTGTGTTAAGATCTTATATGACAAGTGCCGGCTGCTGAGTTACAACACCGAATGCACAATTAATTCCATCTTGAAAGGCCTCATTTCATCTGAACATGCTTGAAATTAATAAAGTAAAGAAATAGACAACAAGGATTTATTTGGCTTTATTTAATAAAAGGGTGAAAATAGCAATAGAGACGGTAACCCAGAACAGAGAATCACAAATTTCCTTTTATGAGTCTGCCTACATTAAATGACCAATACTCTAGAATCTATCAGTTAAAACACACATTTGCTTCTTGTAGTAAGTTATTAAACCCACACAGGTTTGATAATCGCATACTAACAAGTACAGCTGAGAATTAACCCCTTCGTGACTGACGACGTACAGTGTACGTCGCCAGCACCGGGGCTGTTTAAGAAAGTTAAACCTCTTGACTAAAGGTCGTACGAGAATCGTGCTGTGTATGGAAGGTGTGCGACCGTTTCTACTGTATGGTCGCACGTCTTCCGTCGAACAAGCAGGCTGGAAAACTTCGATTCTCGGCGAGTTAGGGCCTGCTTGTTCGACAACTGCCCAACGGTCCGGTGTGCGCACACGCACACTGCCCGTTTGCAGTCATCGGAAGCCGCCCCTCATTGCAGTCACCGCAAGCCCGCCCCTCTGCCTGTCCAAGATGGGCAGATCGTACGTTTTTTTTAAGCACTTTACAACCCTCGCAAGACAAAAGTCTTGCGAGGGTTTTAACCCCTTCGTGACGGGAGAGACACCTTAAGATCTTCTTCTGTCCCCCTTGCTGACTTTGATTCTCATGCCAATCAGTTTTTATATAAAGGCACTCAGTTTGCATTGTACTAAAATAATTTTTACTTCTCTGTTTTAAGAGAAATAAGCCATTAGTAGTAAGTGCTGCAGTATGTACACAATGTTGTATCAGAGGAACTGAGCTGTAAGATAAGCAATAATTACATGTTTGACTTTAGCACATAGGCTACAGCTATGCCATGACTGACACAACAAAAGCCAGTTTTATCTCTACCAGTATTATTTTATTTTTTTATGTTGTGTGCAAAGCCCTACCTCCTCTTATGGCCACTATAAGGATTCAGTGGTCCTTGAGTTGTGTTTTTTGTAGTTGTCTGTGTTCTCCTTTTAAAGCAGAAGTTCAGGGAACCAGCCTGCTGCTTTGTGACAAAACCCCCTCTTTAAGCCGCTGGATACAACCCAGAGCAAATATTTTCCGGTGCTCTGGAGGTTAACTGGAGTGACTATCCGTGTGATTTTATTAGCATTTATTTATTACAGGTATTAATATAGTGCCGACACGGCACTTTCCATAATGCACATTCACATCAGTCCCTGCCTGCAAGGAGCTTACAATCTAAGGTCCCTATCTCACATACATGTAAGGTCCATTTTAGATAGGAGCCAGTTAACCTTCCAGCATGTCTTTGGAGTGTGGGAAGAAAACGGAGTACCCGAGGGAAACCAACACAAGCACAGGGAGAACAGGAAAACTCGTTGCAGCTAGTGTCCTGACTGAGATGTGAACCAGGGACCCCCCAGTGCGGCAAGGCATAAGTGTTAACCACTAAGCCACTGTGCTGTACTGTGATAAAGGTGCACTGCCCGCCTGCCTCTTCCTGACTCCTTCTCCATTCAGAGAGCTCGTACTATTATTGTTCCACAATGCAACCCAATCTGTGAATCGGCAGAGCAGATCCTGTCATTCATCTGCTCCTCCTCTATTCACTTTAGCTTCAAACAATTGGTAGGTCAGAGTCATAATTGGTCTCCCTGATATATTGCAACTTACCAGTCCTTACATGTGGTGGTTGTGTTGATTTCTGGGGCTTTTTTTCTTTATATTCACCTCATATTCCTGTGAATAACATACTTACTGTCACTGAGTGGCTACGCTCATCCTTCACTGCATCTATGGTTGTCACTCAGGCTGGACTTCAAACATGTCTGCCTTTATTCATCTCCATTACATGGAACTGATAAGACCAATCTTTCACAGCAGGAAGATAAGGTTGTTTATGCTTTGTTTTACGCTCACAGAAAGTAACAAGGACATGGCATTTCTGGAAAGATCAACAGGTATTTTCTGTACTTGAAACTGTTAGCCTGAAAAAGGAATCGAATGCAGCTACTGCATCTAAAGACCGGTAATATGCAATATATTACATTTCTCTTCTTGGGTGTAGTTATCATTTTTATATCTCTTTTCACTGGGAGTTTAAAAACAAACCTCTAAATATTTAATTTATGTTTTGAAACTTTGTTCTCGTATAACTTAGTACATCACTTCTGGGAAAATTGTGTTAACATTATCTACTGCCATACACTGATCAACTGCATTGATACATAAATGAGTGAACAGGGAGCGCCAGAGAGAATAAAAATGTCTAAATAAGACACTAGCTATCAATTATTCCACTACACTGACATTGTATTTGTACACACTAGTAAAATGTCACTTTGGGAAAATAACAGTGGCACCCCCACCTTCTCAGTTGCTCCTATCTGCCACACAGTTTAATGCTTCCTTGACAACAGTGTTGCCCAAGCTGTTTAAATGTGATATTCATATTTAATATGCAGATTGAATTTCAGATTTGATTTAGTTTCCCTGCAATTATTCATTAGGATTTGATTGACCTAATTATTTGTCACAGCCTATGAAAATAGCACTATCAGTTCTGTCATATATGTTTTGTTGTTCTCTCTGCTGGCTTTCTAGACTTTCTTTAATTACTATGTTTTACTATATTTTGCTGTGTATTAATGTTGGCACCCTGATGTGTGACTGAAAGGTAAAGCATTTTCTTTATTGAATATTTAGGGGCACAGGAACAATAGTTATTCTGATACATTTGGGTTATACTGTCGCCTATAGGAGGATTTGAAAACTGTCAAACAAAAATGCAGTTGGCCAGCCAGGTATAGCCCCTCCAACTCCCAGCAAGCTTCAGTTTCATGCTAGCACCCTAGAAGTAAGGACATAGTTATTCTGTTGAGAAAAGATCACCCCTTTTTTACTAGCCATTTCATTTTCTTAATTTTATTTTTTGTTATTTTTTCTTCAGTCAAGATATCATCTACATTCTGCTGAGCTGGGCTATTTTATGCAGATTTCTGGATTAGCTACTCCTCAGCGATGTGTTGGAGGCCACACCTGGACTCCACTGGACTGAAGATTATGGGGCTTGCCTGAAATGTGTCCTTTGGACACTTGGCTCTACCAGAGGCACTTCACAGACCTTTTTGTACTATCTAAACAGCGCTATCTGGGTTCAGAGCCATGGCACAGCTTCTGGAACCTTTTTAATGAGTTTGCCATTTGAGCAGTGGGAGTTACTATGGTTAAATGCCACCATTAATTCCCTATTCTGTCCTCAGAAAGGGTTAACATACTGAGGAATGATATGTTGCGTCATGTCTGAGGGTTGTGTGCACAATCACCACTGGGTTCTTGTCCTTTTTTCCTTCAGTGTGAGATAGCTTCCTCCCACCACAGCTCCTATCTGCAAGGGACACATAGTTTCACCTCAGTTAGATCTTGGTGCAACCTGCAGTGACCTGGTCACTGCCAGCCATTAACCATTACTTAAGCAGTTGGTTGTGAGTAAACCAAGCTTTTTACCTAGTGTTTTCTATTAGTACAAAACAACATATCAGGGCATAAGCACAAGGGGAGCAGTCCTGCAGCGCCGGGTTGTTCTAGCTAACAATCCTCCTGTACAGCCTGCATTGTCCCTCTTAAGGGACCTGACACCGCCCCCACCACCTCCTCTTCAGCCTTTTCCAGGGAAGAGTTCTATGCTAGATTTTATGGGCCAAAAAGATACTATAATGACTCTTATCAATGCTGTGTGAATCAGATTTCAAATTGCACAGTCTGTAGCTTCTGCTAGTGCTGTTACCAGTCTATGTCCCTGAAAGGGCCCAAGACTGTATACACTTTCCCGTCACACTCCATATAACAACCTGTTTTGTACAAGGAATGGGACACTATTGACTGACTAGCTCCTCCCAAACAATTTGCAAACCAATATGTGTTTAATGAGGAATTTTATAAAACAATTTGGCTGTTCCCACTGTGGATCTGGCATCATCTGCCCCCAAAAACATTGACTTTCCCTATTGAGGAAGCTCCACTGTTTAAGGATCCCACTGATAAATGTTTGGAAGCCTTTTCTGAATCCTTATTTGAGATAGCAGGCCCTGATATGCAACCTGTCATAGACATGATGTCAGTGTGTCAGATGTCTAAGGATCCTGCTACAGTCCTTACTAACCCCCTAGTTGTAGAGCCTTTGCCCTCAGCCTTAGATTATCGTGATGATTGCCTAGCTGATATTATCCATCTAATCTCCTGAATGAGTGTTGTGTCTGTCAACAAAAGAAGTTGCTAAAAAGTTGGTCTGCCTAACTGAAATGTAAAAAATGCTTAAATGCTTATTGCGCCTGCTCCTAAATGGTGAACATCTTCATGGTGCTTCACTGAACAGTTTCATAAGGGACATCACTGGTGGCAAGAATACTCATTTACCCCAGCAGAAGAAGCCTAAGCTTCAACCTAGCAAATTCTCTCCCACCTCTGACACCAAAAACCTCAACCTCAAACCTTGGGCCTCTATAACCTCCAAACCTGCAGACATTTTCTCTTCAGTATGAAGGAGGACTTCTGTTGGCCTTAGCAGACCCCTGAACAGAAGGCATCTTGACGTGGTGTCCAAAGTCTACATGCTAGAAGTCTGTTCTCTTCCTCCACCCCGCTTCATGTTGTCCAACCTACCCATGTCGCTGCAAGGATTAGCAGACATTCATTCACTTGATTGTTTGTAATTATGCCCAATGCAGAAAATATTTCATGGGTTTTACTCCAACCTTTTCCCTGTTCTAAAGCCTAACGGGGACATCTGCCCCATCTTGGATTTAAATTCATTAATGTTGGATGTTTTTATTCAAGTCCGAAAGTTCCACAGATTACCTCACCCTGCAACAACTGGACCCCGGGGAGTGGCCCCCATGCCTGGAGGTATTTCAGGCAACTCTAGAGGCAGGGATGACCGCATTACTGTAATCAGAGAATAAAGTTTTACTTTTGGTGAAGACAAGCAGCGTGTGGTTGATTTGTTTGATGTGAAGCACATGCAATAGCAGTTGTGATTTCTAAACCTATCTAGCTGATCATTCAGCGGATGTGGTGCTAAAAGTCCAAATATTGCTGATTTTGTGCCTGCTGGCCTTTTTTTTGTATTATGTAAGATACATATTTGCATTTTTAAGAAACAATTAAATAAAAAAAAAAAATTAAAACTAATGTGACCATCTTGCAACGCAATACATTTAAAAACCTGGAGGCTATCTTGTCATAGGAATAAGGGCACCATATGTAGAGGTATTTATTATTGGAATCTCTATTACAGGCAGCACCACATGGAATACCATAGTCTAGCTAATACATGAATTACACAAAGATATGTGCATGCTTAGTGCCATACCCGCAATATATGGTTTACCTAAGATGTTTACAATTTAGGTGGTTTTTTTTTACAGGGGTTTGTCCATGAACCCTCGGAAGTACTCAGTGGTCCAAAAAGATTCTTACAATCTGTACTGTCTGAGGTCTGATAAGACTGTGTGTCTTGAGCTGTGGTCCAACCTAAGGTCCTGGTAAGCACATGCCCAGTTGAATATACTATAGGCATTTTTTACTAAAGGCAAATAGGCTGTTCACTTTGCAAGGGAGTTTTCACTTTGCAGGAGATGTTCCCCATAGCTTGGTGAATGTGGTGAAATTACACTTTGCAAAGAATACCCAATCATGTGCAAGGGAAATAACAAAAAAACAGCATTTTTGTTTGCACTTGATTAGGTGATGGAAGTCAGCAGAGTTTTACCTCATTCACTAAATTAAGGGACAACTTCCCCTGCAAAGTGGACAGCCTATTTGCCTTTAGTAAATTAACCCCAATGTGTATATAGGACAGTGTGCAATTTAGCGAAAATGAAAGGAGAACTCATATAAAACCATTTTAGTTAGGGATGCACAGATACTTTTCGAGTACCAATGCTGATAATTGGAATTTTCATGAGAACTACCAGGGTTGCAGCGGTTGCAGCTGGGACCTGGCTCTGGCACTCCACCACTGTCCTGAAATCATTAGTCTGTATTGTTTTCGAAAAACTGTCACATGACAATAAACAAAAATGTATCAGTACTCGTACTTGTAAGTACTCGGCAAGTACCAGCACTCGTACTCGCAAAACTGGTATCTGTGCATCCCTTTATTTATATTTATAAAAACAAAATCGTACATTAAAACAGAGATGTACAAATCCCAGGAGCTCCGTGTGCTCCTTACACATGACAGCTGCCTCTTAACTTTTGAATTTTTCTCTAGTCTAGTCTTGGAGCTCAAAAGTATCGGTACATGTATTCATACTTGTACCGAGTACTGTACTTGGTATCTGTGCAACCCTAATTTTAATTGACATTGAAGCTTTGTAGTGCAAAAACACTATTCAGTATGCCAGATGCCAAAAACGTATTCGCTCTGCAGAGGCATGCATTGCCACAGATGATTAGTTTGCACATTTACTACATACTGTGTACAGGTCTTTATTTTCTTTAAACAGCAAGTACATTTTCTTTTTTGCAAATGCCATGAGATCACATTTATTTTTGCATTCTCGTTTGCTTCTACTTGAAATGAATGCCATAAAACATGACTCAATTTTGGCAAGATCACTACAAGAAATACTTGTAGAAGATAAACCGTGCTGAACTGAACAAACCATTAGATGAAAGTCTTCGTACTATTGTCTAACACTGCAAAACCAAGCTTTCATTTCTCTTCTGCCCCTGTGGAAGTATGCTTTAAGCTTTCAGGGCAACAAATGGCTTCCTTGTACGCAGTCATGCAGAATAATCATTAATCCTGTAATTAGTGCTTGTGATCCATTGAACCTACGACTGTGCCCCATGCAATCCTGTGGCTTTGTGTAGGTTAATGACACCAGATTGACGCGTCTCAGGCATATGACTGGCTAGAACTCACTAGGCTGCTATTATTTTGTGAGGAAGTTTTGGTCGTTGCACCGAATATATGAAAACAGCAGCATCCCTGGGAGCTTAGGAGCGTGACAGAATTGATCTGTATTGTAAATGACTCTGCAGCCTGTGAGGCGCTATTAATGTAAATATTGATTCATGTACAGGGCAACCTAGAAACTTCCAGCATTCTAAAAAATGCAGAAATATGCGGATTAAAAAGGAATTGTGGCTTGTCTGCGTGTCTGTATTTTTAGACAAAAGGAAGCGGCAAAACTAAGTGTCCGTCACCGGAGCGGCCAGATTGATGTATTGACTTTGCTTGTGAGGTCGTCTGATGATTAGTGAGGTTTATGGTAGTGTAAGCAATTGGAATCAAGGCACAGGAGATGCTTTTCAGCTACCAACCCAATTACACAACCATTTAAAAAAGTAAAGAACTGTTATATTATAGGGAACATTTAGAAATGTTAATTGTGCCTAAGAGGTACCCTGAAAAATTGACCTTTTTGTCTTATATTGCTCATGAAAAATAGCAGAGCACTTTCTGGTCTGTGAGGGTGCCTACAGCCTTATAGCTGTATATCTGCAGTGTGAGATCTAAGGCGTTGCTTCTTTTAACGCTTGAGTATATTTGGAGTGAGATTTGGTGATGTCACTACTGTGCTGCTCATTGTTCTCCTAGCTGGAGCCACTGACATGAAGTAAAGCCCTTCCTCTACCAAGATGGCCACCTCCACCAAGATGGTCACCTCCACCAAGATGGCCACCTCCACACAGAGACATGGTGCACAGCAAGGCACGGTCAGTACTGGGGAAAGACCTGCTGCAGGGAGACCACAGGCAATACCTTTGACTAGTCCTTTGCCCTCTGCCTGCCTTTTCTTGGGCTCACCTTCCAGAGTTCAGTTCCTCTTTATAATGTGGACATTGGAGGAGTGAGGATCAGCTGCAGTGAGCATATATTGGGGGCTATTCAATAAGGCATTTGCAACACATTTCTGGCTGTGTGTATGTAATCAGAATACTTGCGCCATATTCATAACAACCCTGCAACATTGTCATTGCTAGTACCGATGCATGTGACAAATTCACAGTTGTTCTTATTTGTGACACTTTTACTGTATGGCGCTATTTTGGCGAAGAAATATCAGCATATCGATGAGGTAAATAAGACCTCTTCCGTGGAAAAAATTGTTGATGGTGCCACTTGTGTAATTATTGTGTGACATCTTTGAGGCAATTCTGCGACTAAATTTGTCTTTAAGTTCCTCTGGAACTGATATTTGATATGTTTTCAATACTCCTATTTCTTCTCTGCCCGTAAAAGTTGGCCACTTCGCAGGAGAGATGCTTGCAACATTTGCGACACATACGTGAATCTGTTGCAAGCTCTGCCATTTGTCGTACTACCAGGAGACGGATTTATAAAGAGTATCTATGGCATTCTTCATGAATTTCATGAATCGTGTTCTGTAGAATGTAAAAAGTTTAGCTTTTATTTTCAAGAGGGGATTGTATAAAATCAACACATAAAATAAAAAAGCTCTTAAAAATTCATAATCATGAATC